>NC_084559.2:5605000-5687500 GCF_033978685.3 Nerophis lumbriciformis | reverse complement strand
TGACGCTCCATTAGAGCTACTTGTTCCAATAAAAAAATGACAATATTTTATTTTGGGGATTACATTTTACATCCCATACTCTTAAAAAAAACCCAGCATGCCACCTCAAATTTGTTAAATTCCTTAATTTTCCACATCGCCTTAGTAACCTAAAATAGAGTCATAAGGAGAAAATACACCAAACGTCAAATATGTATTCATACAAATCATTCTCAAGTTTGGAAAGCACAAAATAGGTTTCGTTCTTATCTTGCGCTCCTTTTTCGGTGGCTTTTCCTGTTTGGTTGGTATTTTCCTGTTGCGGTTTCATGTCTTCCTTTGAGCGCTATTCCCCGCACCTGCTTTGTTTTAGCAATCAGGATCAGTTGTTGCTATCTTTTTTTGTGTGTACATTGAACGGATGTACTTTGTGGACGCCGTCTCTGCTCCACACGCTGTAAGTCTTTGCTGTCGTCCAGCATTCTGTTTTTGTTTACTTTGTAGCCAGTTCAGTTCTACATAAAAAACAGCGTGCCACCTAAAATTAGTTAATTTCCTTAACTTGCCACATCACCTTAGTAACCTAAAATAGAGTCATAAGGAGGAAGTAAACCAAACGTCAAATATGTATTCATACTAATCATTCTCAAGTTTGGAAAGCACAAAATAGGTAGACCAAGTGAGTAATAATAGCCTGCACATTGAGAAGAGTACAACTGTGCAATAGCTAACAGCCTAATTAGGTGTACCGTATCTTCTACTGTGCAATAACATTTGTTTAATTGACAAGAGACGAATATTTAGGGCCTGATCTACTAACGGTTTGCGTGTATTCCAGCACGTGCAAACTTGATAGTGCACGCAAAGCTGACTGACAAGCTTGTGCGAAGAGGCTCTTAAGTGAGCAAAATAAGACACGCAAATGTTGTCTGTCTTCATGAATATGCAGAATACATGCTTGTTATCAGAACGGCCACAATACTGGAGGAGAAAACGCAAATGTAATTATTTAAATGTGATTTATCAAAGACCTAAACTGTTCTGCGGGAGCTTTTTTACGTCTTTATTCAGCACAATTATACCATTTCTCAGATGATATAATTGATGATGACTGAAGTGCTGATATCAACCAAACCTAACCCCCCACCCCAACCCCCGGATTGTAAATAATGTAAATAATTCAATGTATATACTCTGATGATTAACTAGTGTGATGACTGTATTATGCTGATAGTATATATTTATACCATGAATTGATTAACGTGGACCCCGACTTAAACAAGTTGAAAAACGTACTCGGGTGTAACCATTTAGTGGTAAATTGTACGGAATATGTACTGTACTGTGCAATCTACTAATAAAAGTCTCAATCAATCAATCAAAACGTCTGAAATGTGCGAGCAAACTGGCAGCTGCGCAGAAACAGCTGTGAGAAAGGAGGCGAACACACAGCAGCTCTGTCACACATATGCTTGTCAACATATATGGCCTGTCAAAAATAAAAATATTAGACATATTGTCTATTCAGCAATATCATTTCATAATTTTATAGCTGCTGGGTGACATAAGGGGCTGATTAAAACATCCAATTCATGCGCTTTTTCATACATATGAAAGAAAAAACAACCTTCCTGCAATTTGCATTTTCTTGCATCTGAAACATTCCACACTCGCAGTTTAGTGCCAGCATCTCCCAAGGTGCACCTTCAGCAGACTAAAAAAATGGGTCCTGTTGTAGTTGCGCTATGGGACTGCTTTTAAAATGCCCAGAAAAAGTGGCACATATTACATTTTTCTACTGCGTGTTTTAAAAACAGTAGGAGAATGATCATATGAATGTGCAGTAAACGAGTGTCAACATGGTGAATGCCAAACAGTACACACAAAATCCTCATTTAAATAAGGCTTTCTGCACCATTTTTGCACTTATTGTCAGAAAAATTGTACATAAATTATCAAAAAACTTTCCGTTCTGAGTTCCCAATGAACAGACAACAGGCTGTCTTTGTTGCACCAAGCAAAGGCTTGGAAAATTCCACTGTGTACGATGGGAGGAGACGGGAGGGGTTTATCTATTGTCATCGAAGACCTGCCCAGGCTGAAGCCAGGACCAGCCCAAGCCCGAGGCATCTTTTTCTTTTGTGTGAATGTGACCGAAAACAACGACCGTTTACATACTCCCCATTCCTTTAGAAACAGCTGTTGTTATGTAAACAGGGAAAATCCAAATAAAAAGAGGTGGCGTACAATCTTTCGCCAGAGCGTGGGTGACCCTGTAAGAGGTTCCAGGTCGACACGTTTCTCCTCAATTGAGCCAAATTGAATTCTGTCTCTGTTTATTTCTTTGCTTCTTGTCTCGTTTAATAGATGTCATCAGTGTTTGAACTTGACACTTATCAATTGTGCACCCAGTCTTAGTAGATCACACGTAACACGCCCAATTATAGTACAAACTAAGGATGTAATGATATTAAAATCTATTATCACGGTTATCGTGACCAAAATGATCACAGTTATTATTATTGGGTATTGCTGAATGAGCTCAAAAAGTACTTATACACATATGTTTTAATCTTAGTATTTTATGTTTAAATGGCTAAGCTTTTATTGTTTTACCTGTACTGTAGCACTTTAAGATTTATTTAAATGAAAAGTGCGTAACAAATACAATCCGTTGCTATAATTATTTAATATTTCTGGTGGGTGTTGTGGTGTCCTACTCTGTTCAGCGGTCTTTGAACGCACTGTAAACACACTTTGTCTCGTAATCCTCGGAGTATAGAACGATCCCTCTACCAGAGCACAGCCTGTAGGTTCAATGTGCACAATTGAATAGCTTAGTTGCTCAGTCAGCAATGTTTTTATACAAGTTTAGATTGGGGTATCCATCCATCCATCCATTTTCTACCGCTTAGTCCCTTCGGGGTCGCGGGGGGTGCTGGAGCCTATCTCAGCTACAATCAGGCGGAAGGCGGGTTACACCCTGGACAAGTCGCCAACTCATCGCAGGGTCAAGATTGGGGTATATCGTTTCTTAATGGGGAAATACAATAAAGTCTCAGCATTTAAGATGGCAAGCTGGCGCCAGTCAGTCCGTAATATTTTAAAGTGCAGTCATCAATTACAGTTTTTCCGATAATTTTATGTTGAAATGGTAATATTAACCACCAGAAGTTTGAACGCAGTTATGATTACAACTCTGGTGCACACAATTTTATAGTTAGCACACGCTGTTTAGTGCGTGGTCTTTGGAATCTTAGTAGATCAGGCCTTCAGTGTTAAATCTAAAGTTTTTGTTCAAGTGGTATTCCTGCACCTACAGTAATCACAAAAAGTTGAAACGCGTTTGTCTCCAATAGTAAAATATCTGTGCAAAATTCATTCTTGACAACACCAGCATGTGAAAATAAGGGAACATTTCTGCAAAATAAGGGACATTCTGATCTACTTACTGCTTACTGTGGTGCAAGTACGTTATTTTATTGGTTTGCTTTTATTTTGAAGAATTTGTTTTTGTGTTGTCTCTAATGCCCTCGTTGTGCTGCTCCAGCAAAGTTAAAATACAGGAAACTGTTAAGACGCAAGGCTGCTGGGAAATTTATCAGTTACCTTTGGAAAAAACTGGAGGGGTGACAAGGTATGCCAAGATCACGGTCAATGCTTAAGAGTAGAAATAGATCTACCTCACTAACTGAACATTCTTCTCCATTAACAGACCCCCGTCTTTTAAAATAGTGTATTCTAAGGTGGCGGTCTCTGCTCATCATTGTGACACTTAGTTTCTCTTTTTTTTTTATACAGTCTCATCCAGACAATGTCTCAAATCGTATCTTAAGTCTGTCTCATAATTGTTAGACTGACTGATAAACGGCCCACTGGTGTCATTCTCTTCAGGCCCACAGTCGTGCGAGTTGCCTTCGTTTGCGTTGTCAAAGCTGTTCTTGCCGTGGATTTGCTTGAGGTGCTTGCGGAGAACGGGCTTGTGAGCGAACATCATGTCGCAGTAGTTACAGCGGTGAGGCTTGTCCCCGCTGTGCAAGTTCAGGTGATCCAGCAGAGAACACTTCTGGGTGAAGGTCTTCCCGCAGATCTTACACTGGAAGGGTTTGATGCCCGCGTGGACCCGCATGTGCCGGTGCAGGTTACCCTTCTGCGTGAAGGTCTTTCCGCACAACAAGCACATGAAGAGCTTGTGCATCTTAAGGTGGTTGGCGTACTTCTCCAGCTGGCGGAAGACGCGGCTACACTTGGGACACTGGTGGTACCACTGGAGGGGTTTGTCGTAGCTCTTCTGTTTTTCGGCAGGGTTGAACGGAGAAGGAGGACGGAAGGGGTAGCCCGGCATGCTTGGGGGCGCCGTCATTTCACTCCCACGACTGTCAACAGTCGAATTGATGAGCGAGTGTTGGGGCTCGGGCGAGTGCAGGGCAGCTGGAGCACTTGTCGGGAAGGTAGACTCCACAGACTCCACCTTCACTATGCTGATGTCACTCTCCTCCACTTCTTGCACAGGATGTATATTGTACGTGTGAGGAGGAGACTTAGGCTGTATAATGACATCGTCGTCGTCATCAGTACTAACGTCGTCCTCATGCTCCACCCTCTCCACTTCCCGCAAGTGCTCCTGTTCTCTCAAAGCCTGGGAGCACGATCCGTCCTCTTTGACCACTCTTTTCAGCTCGGTGTCGACCTCCATCTTGTGTGGAGGTTGTGGCTTGATGAACTTGTTCAAAGCTTGAGTACACTGCTCCACAATGTGGCCCATTTGGAGGAAGCTGGCCACCGTCAGGTAGTTGACCAGCTCCAATTCAGGAAACTCTAGTTGGCCCGTGTAGCAGGACAGTAGCAGCTGCTGGCCAACCTTTGCCTCCTGGTTTATGGAGATCTGCACTTCATTGGAGTCCTGCTGAAGGATGAACTGGTCTCGGAGGAAAGATGAGCCAGCAGCAAACACAACCTTATGACCGGGGACTTTAAGCTGGTTGATACGTACAGTGACGTCACAGAAGCGTCGCTGGTGCCGAAGGAGGTTCATTTTCTGCAGCATGGAGTCACCATATGTGGCAAAGTGGAACTGCAGGATCACCTGGTTCTGGGCCATGGTGAACTATGCACCTGTTGAAGACATAAGTGTGAACTCTGTCATATCTTCTCAGGCATTTTCTGCTTTGTTATCTTTATTCTGGAGTTTGTGTGAAAATATACACATACATATACATACGGCGGTGGAAATAAGTACCATATTTACCGGATTATAAGGCGCACTGCCGATGAATGGTCTGTTTATGATCTTTTTTCATATGTAAGTAGGGATGTCCCGATCCGATATTTGGATTGGATCGGCTGCCGATATTTGCCAAAAATTGCGTATCGGCAAGGCATGGGAAAATGCCGATCCAGATCCAGTTTAAAAAAAACTCCGGTCCGTGTTTTCCAACGCACCGATTTAAATAATACATTCCACTTTTCTGCTGCTCCGTAATTTCCATTCCGCATTTTCCAGCACACCTTCAACACATCCACAGGTCTGTGAATTCTCACGCAGTTGCTTTTAGCTGCTGGCATTACACGACAGGCTCTTCTCACTCTTTCCTGTGTCTCCCTCTCACAGACAGCAAGTGCACCTTCTTACACACGTCACATACTGTCACGTCATACGTCACATACGTATACGTCCTCCCCGAGCAGAGAGGTAGCAGCATGGCTAACGTTAGCTGTGATGCTAGCGCAGCCGTGCGAGCAACGCTCCCTCTAAGGTGCTCGCCTGTGCAATTGCGCACTGTTTAAGCGTCCTCTGCGCATAGCAAATCTATGCCACGCACAAAATCAAATAAAAAAATAAGCGCATAACAATTTTCGACACACGGACACGACAGAGAAAACAGTTTTCGTCATCATTGTTCAAATATTGTGACGTCTGTCGAGACGCTTATCTCCATTCGGTGCCACACGTCCACACCATCAAAATGCAGAGGCAAAAATTTCCACATCAACACCGTATGAAAAAATTTGTGATTTTTTTAGTTGTGATTTCCTTCTCTGCATGAAAGTTTAAAAGTAGCATATATTAATGCAGTATGAAGAAGAATGTTTTAATGAAGACATGCAAGCCTTGAAAGAAAATTTTGAAAATCAAGACTACATTTCCTGCAAATGGGTGCATTTCTACCCTATATTTTAACTTTAGATTTATTCTCATATCAAACTCTTTTGGCTGTCTTTTTGACACTTACATCCGGCGCCCCCCTCCACACCCTGAATTATAAATAATGTAAATAATTCAATGTGATTATCTTGTGTGATGACTGTATTATGATGATAGTATATATCTGATAGTATATATCTGTAGCATGAATCAATTTAAGTGGACCCCGACTTAAACAAGTTGAAAAACTTATTCGGGTGTTAACATTTAGTGGTCAATTGTACGGAATATGTACTTCACTGTGCAACCTACTAATAAAAGTCTCAATCAATCAATCAAAACACATAGAATCATCATACAGCTGTGATTATATGCATCAAGTGTTCATTCAAGGCTAAGGCAAAATATCGAGATATATATTGTGTATCGCAATATGGCCTTAAAATATCGCAATATTAAAAAAAGGCCATATCGCCCAGCCCTAGTTTCAATGATGCCATTTCTGTTTGTCATGTATAATTTTGTCTATTTTGTGTTTATCCTTGAATAAACAGGTCAGTTTCTTGTTACCAACCATTGTGTATTATTCAAACTCCCCTAATTCAGCTGGCTAGTTGTTATCAAGAGTACTAAAACCCTTTTCAACATGATTCTGACAACTAAGTAGGCTAAATAACTTTAAACTTTAATACATGCTTGGATAGGCCAGTATCGGTATCGGATCGGAAATGCAAAAACAATATCGGTATCGGATCGGAAGTGCAAAAACCTGGATCGGGACATCCCTATATGTAAGGCACACCGGATTATAGGACGCATTAAAGGAGTTTTTACGACGGGGTCGCATGGTGCTGCGAGGTTCGTTCTCCCGGGATGCAAACGGACGACTCCGGACAGGACTTGCAGGTAGGAACATGATTTATCCTCATAAATCATAAAACGAAGACAGGAACAAACCAAACGGAGCGTGCCTAACACAAGGAAAGCTAGCGGAATAGCTCACAAGGAAAACACTAAGACTGGAATTAGCGTAAGACACGCACAGGGAACTAGAAAACATTGAACGTAGCAGTTGCGTAAAGCAAACAAAGAAGCCAGACCGACTGACTGGCAAAAGCAGGCTTAAATACTGTCTCTGATTACAAACAGGTGTGCGTCCCTACCACTAGAGGCAGGTGAAAATAATAAGTAGCTATGGTAACCAATTTAGAGGTGCACAAACAGGAACTAAAGGAGTCCAAAACTAACAGAAAACACAAGTGACTCGAAAAACTTAAAGGGGAACATTATCACCAGACCTATGTAAGCGTCAATATATACCTTGATGTTGCAGAAAAAAGACCATATATTTTTTTAACCGATTTCCGAACTCTAAATGGGTGAATTTTGGCGAATTAAACGCCTTTCTAATATTCGCTCTCTGAGCGATGACGTCACAACGTGGCGTCACATCGGGAAGCAAACCGCCATTTTCTCAAACACCGAGTCAAATCAACTCTGTTATTTTCCGTTTTTTCGACTGTTTTCCGTACCTTGGAGACATCATGCCTCGTCGGTGTGTTGTCGGAGGGTGTAACAACACGAACAGGGACGGATTCAAGTTGCACCAGTGGCCCAAAGATGCGAAAGTGGCAAGAAATTGGACGTTTGTTCCGCACACTTTACCGACGAAAGCTATGCTACGACAGAGATGGCAAGAATGTGTGGATATCCTGCGACACTCAAAGCAGATGCATTTCCAACGATATAGTCAAAGAAATCTGCCGCCAGACCCCCATTGAATCTGCCGGAGTGTGTGAGCAATTCAGGGACAAAGGTCCTCGGTAGCACGGCAAGCAATGGCGGCAGTTTGTTCCCGCAGACGAGCGAGCTAAACCCCCTATCGACCCTAACTTCCCTGGCCTGCTGACATCAACTCCAAAACTGGACAGATCAGCTTTCAGGAAAAGAGCGCGGATGAGGGTATGTCTCCAGAATATATTAATTGATGAAAATTGGGCTGTCTGCACTCTCAAAGTGCATGTTGTTGCCAAATGTATTTCATATGCTGTAAACCTAGTTCATAGTTGTTAGTTTCCTTTAATGCCAAACAAACACATACCAATCGTTGGTTAGAAGGCGATCGCCGAATTCGTCCTCGCTTTCTCCCGTGTCGCTGGCTGTCGTGTCGTTTTCGTCGGTTTCGCTTGCATACGGTTCAAACCGATATGGCTCAATAGCTTCAGTTTCTTCTTCAATTTCGTTTTCGCTACCTGCCTCCACACTACAACCATCCGTTTCAATACATGCGTAATCTGTTGAATCGCTTAAGCCGCTGAAATGCGAGTCTGAATCCGAGCTAATGTCGCTATACCTTGCTGTTCTTTCTGCCATGTTTGTTTGTGTTGGCTTCACTATGTGACGTCACAGGAAAATGGACGGGTGTTTATAACGATGGTTAAAATCAGGCACTTTGAAGTTTTTTTTTTGAATATTACGTGATGGGTAAAATTTTGAAAAAAACTTCGAAAAATATAATAAGCCACTTGGAACTGATTTTTAATGGTTTTAATCATTCTGAAATTGTGATAATGTTCCCCTTTAAACGGACTATAATCCGGGCAGCGGATCTTAACAGGAGTCATATTATTTATTTATTTTTTTCTAAATGTAAAAGACTTCCTTGTGGTCTTCATAACATCTAATGGTGGTTCTTTGGTCAAAATGTTGCATAGATGATGTTTTACAGATCATCTTCAAGCCGCTTTCTGACAGTCGCTTCAGGATGCGAACTTTTGTGGGCGGTCTTATTTACGTGGCTCACCTTCGACAGCGTCTTCTCCCCGTCATCTTTGTTGTAGCGGTGTAGCATGCAAGGACGGGAGTGGAAGAAGTGTCAAAAGATGGAGCTAACTGTTTTAATGACATTGAGACTTTACTTCCATCAATAACGGAGCAGCATCTGCTCATCCGGAAACAACAACACCGGAAATGTGTCCCGTGAAAAACCGTCCGACTGGAACTCTCTAATAACTAAATTAGAGAGTTCCGGGTGAATAATGTAAACTCACTACACCGGTATGTTTTAATGCTTTCATGGCGAGTTTACTGACAGATGTAAGTAAGAACTCTACACTACTTTATATTACAAATGGCAACAGCGGAGGATGAAGGTCCCATAACAAGAAGATAGAGAAAAAGAAGAAGCTTATCGATTACGGTGTCGTCACGGACTACAAAGGCAGACGCGCGCAATTTTTCAGGATTTATGCAGATACCAGAAGGTAAGAAAAGTTGCTTTTGCATAATATTGCGAAACAAAAAGTCAGATAATATGTCTTACCTTATACACACACCATAATAATACTCCTATGTTGAAGCACGGTACAATCCATCAAGCGGTGTGGCTTAATAGCTTACTAAAGTCGTACTAAAACATTTTGATAGATTTTTGAGCGCCATGTGTTATGTTCTATATTTTCAATGCAACATATAAAATGTTGGTGTTGTTTACTTAAATCATATTGCCATCATAGTGCAGTCTACACGTATCTCTTATGTTTGACTGCCATCTACTGGTCACACTTATCATTACACCGTGTACCAAATAAAATTGCTTCGAGGTCGGTAAGCAAAACCAGAATTATTCCGTACATTAGGGCGCACCGGGTTATAAGGCGCACTGTCAAGTTTTGAGGGGAAAAAAAGGATTTTAAGTGTGCCTTATAGTCTGGAAAATACGGTATTTGAGTATTTGTCATTTTACCTCCTAACAAAGAGGCGAACGGTATCAGATTGATACCCAAATTTGTGGTATCATCCAAAACTAATGTAAAGTATCAAACAACAGAAGAATACGTGATTATTACATTTTAACAGAAATGTAGATAGAACATGTTGAAACAGAACAGGTAGATGAATAATTAAAGTTTACAGTTTGTCCTTAATAATGTTGACAAAATAATAGAATGATTAAATGACACAATATGTTACTGCATATGTCAGCAGACTAACCAGGAGCCTTTGTTTGTTTACTTACTACTAAAAGACAAGTTGTCTAGTATGTTCACTATTTTATTTAAGGACTAAATTGCAATAATAAACATATGCATAATGTACCCTAAGATTTTTTTGTTCAAATAAAGCCAATAATGGCATTTTTTGTGATCCCCTTTATTTAGAAAAGTATCGAAAAGTACCAAAAAGTATCAAGATAATTTAATTACGGGTACCAAAATATTGGTATCGGGACAACACCATGTAGGCGTCAAAAACACACTGATAAACATGTCATGTTAGTGACATCGCAATATCAAAGTTTAAGTGTAGACGTGCATGAATTGCGTCGTATAGCATTAATGACATCGACTACATAATTAATGTTCATGGTTACTGGAAAACGACGCGATTTTCACATTAATTTCGACTAAATTTTGCGACGTTAAGCAGGACAACAACGTGATTGTCCCCAATAAACAAATAGTGGATGCTAGTTGCTAACAGTGAAGACTGTCCCCAATAAACAAATAGTGGATGCTAGTTGCTAACAGTGAAGACTGTCCACAATAAACAAATAGTGGATGCTAGTTGCTAACAGTGAAGACTGTCCACAATAAACACATAGTGGATGCTAGATGCTAACAGTGAAGACCGTCCACAATAAACACATAGTGGATGCTAGTTGCAAACAGTGAAGACTGTCCACAATAAACAAATAGTGGATGCTAGTTGCTAACAGTGAAGACTGTCCACAATAAACAAATAGTGGATGCTAGGTGCTAACAGTGAAGACTGTCCACAATAAACAAATAGTGGATGCTAGTTGCTAACAGTGAAGACTGTCCACAATAAACAAATAGTGGATGCTAGTCGCTAACAGTGAAGACTGTCCACAATAAACAAATAGTGGATGCTAGTTGCTAACAGTGAAGACTGTCCACAATAAACACATTGTAGATGCTAGTTGCTAACAGTGAAGACTGTCCACAATAAACAAATAGTGGATGCTAGTCGCTAACAGTGAAGACTGTCTACAATAAACAAATAGTGGATGCTAGTCGCTAACAGTGAAGACTGTCCACAATAAACAAATAGTGGATGCTAGTTGCTAACAGTGACGACTGTCCACAATAAACACTTAGTGGATGCTAGTTGCTAACAGTGAAGACGGTCCACAATAAACAAATAGTGGATGCTAGTTGCTAACAGTGAAGACTATCCACAATAAACAAATAGTGGATGCTAGTTGCTAACAGTGAAGACTGTCCACAATAAACAAATAGTGGATGCTAGGTGCTAACAGTGAAGACTGTCCACAATAAACAAATAGTGGATGCTAGTTGCTAACAGTGAAGACTGTCCCCAATAAACACATAGTGGATGCTAGTTGCTAACAGTGAAGACTGTCCACAATAAACAAATAGTGGATGCCAGTTGCTAACAGTGAAGACTGTCCACAATAAACAAATAGTGGATGCTAGGTGCTAACAGTGAAGACTGTCCACAATAAACAAATAGTGGATGCCAGTTGCTAACAGTGAAGACTGTTCACAATAAACAAATAGTGGATGCTAGGTGCTAACAGTGAAGACTGTCCACAATAAACACATTGTGGATGCTAGTTGCTAACAGTGAAGACTGTCCACAATAAACAAATAGTGGATGCTAGTTGCTAACAGTGAAGACTGTCCACAATTAACAAATAGTGGATGCTAGTTGCTAACAGTGAAGACTGTCCACAATTAACAAATAGTGGATGCTAGTTGCTAACAGTGAAGACTGTCCACAATAAACAAATAGTGGATGCTAGTTGCTAACAGTGAAGACCGCCTTGTGAGTCTTAGCTTTAGCACAGACACAGATAGCAGAAGTATGTGTGGCGGACGATTAGCTGCCATTGCGTAGTGTTAATGGTTGAGGAAGAAACACTCACTGATGTTTTGCTGGTCGCCTCGTCAACAAAACGGTGTAAGAAATCTTTTACTGGCCTGTCTGTCCTCCACCCTCTCTCTCGCTCTCTCTGCCTGTCTGTCCTCTCTCTCTCTCTCTCTCTGCCAGTCCTTGCAGCGACAGACGTCTTCTGGTGACGTCACGTAAGCACACTGCCTCCCACCGCATCTGAGTGCAGTGCAGTGGACTCTTAACACAGTCTTCCAATATTATCACGCATTATAGACAACGTTTTGATGAATACATTAAAAAAAACACACACACACACATATATATATATATTGACTTCATCACAGTCAGATTTACAAACATATGAACCCTAAAGAGTATCTTATTCACCATTTGATTGGCAGCAGTTAACGGGTTATGTTTAAAAGCTCATACCAGCATTCTTCCCTGCTTGGCACTCAGCATCAAGGGTTGGAATTGGGGGTTAAATCACCAAAAATTATTCCCGGGCGCGGCGCCGCTGCTGCCCACTGCTCCCCTCACCTCCCAGGGGGTGATCAAGGGGATGGGTCAAATGCAGAGGACAAATTTCATTACAACTAGTGTGTGTGTGACAATCATTGGTACTTTAACTTAACTTTAACTTTACACATACAAACTGTAGCACACAAAAAAGCACATTTAATTAAAAAAAACGTTATTATGGTCTTACTTTTACTTATAAATAAAGTCCATGCGCCGCTGTTGTGCTGGATTAATGCACCCCCTGACGAGAGTGTTATATCAACTAAAGCCCTCACTTAAACTTTCCACGTGCAAGATTGAATCTATTTAAAAAAGTGTAACCGAGGGTTTATAAATGTCGTCTATACTGTATGAAACTACAAAATAACAAACACGGAGGCTCCAGTTTACACGAAGACCACTTTATTTACCTTCTTTCAAAAACCTCCGCTCCACTCCAACGTGTCATCACTTCCGCTCTTAGCGCCTTCAAAATAAGAGCTCAAGGCATATACTGTATAACAGCGCATAACAGGAACTTAACATCACAAAGAGGAAAGCCCATAAAAATAGGTTACAAAAGTTATTTAATAAGAAGCCAAAAAGTGCAAAAACAATAACGTTCGTGTTGGTGGAGTTGTGAATTAGGTACACCTGCAGACTGCAGGTGTTGTGGCCCTGCAGTCATTCACAACTCCTCCAACACGAACATTATTGTTTTTGCACTTTTTGGCTTCTTATGAAATAACTTTTTTAAATAGATTCAATCTTGCACGTGGAAAGTTTATGTGTGGGCTTTAGTTGATATAACACTCCCGTCAGGGGGTGCATTCTACGGCAGGGGTGCAGGAAGCGGGATTACTGCGAGCCTCAGCCAGTGCGTCTTTTGCAGCCGTTTTATGATCGCTCAGCACAAGAAATACTTTACACACATACAGTTGTTGACAAAATACACTGTACATTATATACCTCAGCTAACTAAACTATGGAAATGTATAATATAGTTCATATAGCAATACGGTCTCACTGCACAGCAGGCCAGCAGTTAGCAGAGTCCGCAATCCATGGTGAGGCACAACGCAGTGACGTGCCTCAACTGGCGCTGCTGTTCACCGCACCATCTCTTCTCAGTATTTGAATGGCAAATGTGAAAATTCAGCGATTTTAAATAAAAATAATCTAAAACGGGTGAAGTTAAATGGAAAATAACTTTATAGTATAATCACTGGATACATATAACAATTTAATACAACTTTGTTTTCAGCACAATAGTATTGACCACCCTTAGCACAAAGGGGGTCGCTGGAGCCTATCTCAGCTGCATTCGGGCGGAAGGCGTTGTACACCCTGGACAAGTCGCCATCTCATCGCAGGGCCAATGAGAAACAACATAATAGTTCAAAATGAATACTGTCTTTATGTAATAATTCAACAATAATCCCAAAGTATGCAAAAACAGATTTTATTCCAAAAAATAAAAATAAAAAAGTACAAAAAAAGCAATATAAGCAGTCATGTTCTTATTTTTTTCCTGAAAAACCTGCAAGACAATTAAGACAGTTCACTAAAGTGCATCTTTGGCTGTTTATTTACAGACAAGTGAATGTATAGCAACTATTACTTATTGATAATAAAGCTAACAATAAAGACAAAATGTAGAGATGTCCGATAATATCGGACTGCCGATAAATGATTTAAAATGTAATATCGGAAATTATCGGTATCAGTTTCAAAAAGTCAAATTTATGACTTTTTGTTACGCCGCTGTGTACACGGACGTAGGGAGAAGTACAGAGCGCCAATAAACCTTAAAGGCACTGCCTTTGCGTGCCGGTCCAATCACATAATATCTACAGCTTTTCACACACACAAGTGAATGCCAAGCATACTTGGTCAACAGCCAGACAGGTCACACCGAGGGTGGCCGTATAAACAACTTTAACACTGTTACAAATATGCGCCACACTGTGAACCCACACCAAACAAGAATGACAAAACACATTTCGGGAGAACATCCGCACTGTAACACAACATAAACACAACAGAACAAATACCCATAACCCCTTGCAGCACTAACTCCTCCGGGATGCTACAACATACATCCCCCGCTACCCCCTACCCCAAAACAACCCGCCCAGCTCAACCTCCTCATGCTCTCTCAGGGAGAGCATGTCCCAAATTCCATGCTGCTGTTTTGAGGCATGTTAAAAAAAATAATGCACTTTATGACTTCAATAATAAATATGGCAGTGCCATTTTGGCATTTTTTTCCATAACTTCAGTTGATTTATTTTGGAAAACCTTGTTACATTGTTTAATGCATCCAGCGGGGCATCACAACAAAATTAGGCACAATAATGTGTTTTTTTAAAATACATTTGTATTTTTATTTACTGTTTTAATTGGTTTTACCCTTTAAAATAGTTTTTAATCATATTTATTTTTAAATTGTTTTTATATGTATTTATTTTTTGTTTTTATTCAGTCATTGGTGGAGCTAAGGATAATATTTGAATATTGTTTTTAATATTGTTTTTAACATTGTTTTTAATATTGTTTTTAATATTGATGTGCTGCACTTTGGAAACATTTTTGTTGTTTAAATGTGCTATATAAATAAAGTGGATTGGATTGGATTAATTCCACGACTGTATATATCGGTATCGGTTGATATCGGAATCGGTAATTAAGAAATGGACAATATCGGAAAATCGTCAAAAAAGCCATTATCGGACATCTCTAACAAAAAGTCATACCCCACTATGTATTTAAAAATAAATAAAATTTCTTATTGGGTAATAATCATTCTTACCAGGTATAAGCATGTCCAAGCGAAGCAGCTAAGGCTATTAGTCCGACTGTGGCCGCGGCACACAGCGATGAAACCTTCACAACGTAGGATGTACCTGGAAGAAAATACAACATTTTCATTGCAACACATGGTGGTACTGTACAGTGTATTTTCTACATTCATACAACGTTCCTTGTTTGAAAAACATATTTCAGAAAAAAGAAAGCTTGGAGCATGTTGGTGCATGGAATAGTGAGAGTGTAGTATTGTGTGCATTGGACTGTACTAATGCAAAAGGAAAAAAAATGTAAAGGGATTGCTTTCAACACGAAATAGGAAACAGACGTAACAAAATAAGAGCACAGGAACTAATGGAAAACGTCCCTGCAGAGCATGACAAAAGAAAGCAGCGCGTGCTTTCCTTTGATAAAGAAGGTGAGAAGCACTTTTACATTCAAGAAAGAGCTCATAGCAAAGTACGCTCTACATTTTTTTTTCCAAACAAGAGTCTTCCATCAAGGTAAAAGTGATGTTCAATGTTTATTTATACATTTTATTTACACTGTTTTCAACTACAAAACTCAAAACCAGTGAAGTTGGCACGTTGTGTAAATGGTAAATAAAAACAGAATACAATGATTTGCAAATCCTTTTCAACCTATATTCAATCAAATACACTGCAAAGGCAAGATACTTGACGTTCGAACTGGAAAACGGTCATTTTTTGCAAATATTAGCTCATTTGGAATTTGATGCCAGCAACATGTTTCAAAAAAGCCGGCACAAGTGGCAAAAAAGACTCGGAAAGTTGAGGAATGCTCATCAAACACTTATTTGGAACATCCCACAGGTGAACAGGCTAATTGGGAACGGGTGGGTGCCATGATTGGGTATAAAAGCAGCTTCCATGAAATGCTCAGTCATTCACAAACAAGGATGGGGCGAGGGTCACCACTTTGTCAACAAAAGCGTGAGCAAATTGTCCAACAGTTTAAGAACAACATTTCTCAACCAGCTATTGCAAGGAATTTAGGGATTTCACCATGTACGGTTCGTAATATCATCAAAAGGTTCAGAGAATCTGGAGAAATCACTGCACTAAGCCTGTGACCTTGGATCCCTCAGGCGGTACTGCATCAAAAAGCGACATCAGTGTGTAAAGGATATCACCACATGGGCTCAGGAACACTTCGGAAAACCACTGTTAGTAACTACAGTTGGTCGCTACATCTGTGAGTGCAAGTTAAAACTCTACTACGCAAAGCCAAAGCCATTTATCAACAACACCCAGAAACGCTGCCGGCTTCGCTGGGGCTGAGCTCATCTAAGATGGACTGATGCAAAGTGGAAAAGTGTTCTGTGGTCTGACGAGTCGACATTTCAAATTATTTTTGGAAACTGTGGACGTCGTGTCCTCCGGAACAAAGAGGAAAAGAACCATCCGGATTGTTCCAGGTGTAAAGTTCAAAAGTCAGCATCTGTGATGGTATGGGGGTGTTTTAGTGCCCAAGGCATGGGTAACGTACACATCTGTGAAGGCACCATTAATGCTGAAAGGTACATGCAGGTTTTGGAGCAACATATGTTGCCATCCAAGCAACGTTATCATGGACGCCCCTGCTTATTTCAGCAAGACAATGCCAAGCCACGGGTTACAACAGCCTGGCTTCGTAGTAAAAGAGTGCTAGACTGGCCTGCCTGTAGTCCAGACCTGTCTCCCATTGAAAATGTGTGGCGCATTATGAAGCGTAAAATACCACAACGGAGACTGTTGAACAACTTAAGCTGTACATCAAGCAAGAATGGGAAATAATTCCACTTCCTCAGTTCCCAAATGTTTGCTGAGTGTTGTTAAAAGGAAAGGCCATGTAACACAGTGGTAAAAATGCCCCTGTGACAACTTTTTTGCAATGTGTTGCTGCCATTAAATTCTAAGTTAATGATTATTTGCAAAAAGAAAATGAAGTTTCTCAATGTGAACATTAAGTATCTTGTCTTTGCAGTCTATTCAATTGAATAGAAGTTGAAAAGAATTTGCAAATCATTGTATTCTGTTTTTATTTACTATTTACACAACGTGCCAACTTCACTGCTTTTGGGTTTTGTATAATTAGTCTTGATTAAATGTGTTTTAGGGCAATATTTCTGGGTTTCGGAAACTGATTGATTTGCTTTACATGATTTCTTATGGGAAAAATGGCTGATTAGTTTTTTTCGTTTAACATTTTAAAATGCCATCCATCCATCCATCCATCCATCTTCTTCCGCTTATCCGAGGTCGGGTCGCGGGGGCAGCAGCTTAAGCAGGGAAGCCCAGACTTCCCTCTCCCCAGCCACTTCGTCCAGCTCCTCCCGGGGGATCCCGAGGCGTTCCCAGGCCAGCCGGGAGAGATAGTCTTCCCAGCGTGTCCTGGGTCTTCC
Organism: Nerophis lumbriciformis; assembly: GCF_033978685.3. Lineage (NCBI taxonomy): Eukaryota > Metazoa > Chordata > Actinopteri > Syngnathiformes > Syngnathidae > Nerophis > Nerophis lumbriciformis. The sequence continues at coordinate 5,669,783 of NC_084559.2, read as the reverse complement.
CCGTGGCCTCCTACCGGTCGGACGTGCCCGAAACACCTTCCTAGGGAGGCGTTCGGGTGGCATCCTGACCAGATGCCCGAACCACCTCATCTGGCTCCTCTCGATGTGGAGGAGCAGCGGCTTTACTTTGAGCTCCCCCCGAACAGAGCTTCTCATCCTATCTCTAAGGGAGAGCCCCGCCACTCGGCGGAGGAAACTCATTTCGGCCGCTTGTACCCGTGATCTTGTCCTTTTGGTCATGACCCAAAGCTCATGACCATAGGTGAGGATGGGAACGTAGATCGACCGGTAAATCGAGAGCTTTGCCTTCCGGCTCAGCTCCTTCTTCACCACAACGGATCGATACAGCGTCCGCATTACTGAAGACGCCGCACCGATCCGCCTGTCGATCTCACGATCCACTCTTCCCCCACTCGTGAACAAGACTCCGAGGTACTTGAACTCCTCCACTTGGGGCAAGATCTCCTCCCCAACCCGGAGATGGCACTCCACCCTTTTCCGGGAGAGAACCATGGACTCGGACTTGGAGGTGCTGATTCCCATCCCAGTCGCTTCACACTCGGCTGCGAACCGATCCAGTGAGAGCTGAAGATCTTGGCCGGAGGAAGCCATCAGGACCACATCATCTGCAAATAGCAGTGACCTAATCCTGCAGCCACCAAACCAGATCCCCTCAACGCCCTGACTGTGCCTAGAAATTCTGTCCATAAAGGTTATGAACAGAATCGGTGACAAAGGGCAGCCTTTGCGGAGTCCAACCCTCACTGGAAACGTGTCCGACTTACTGCCGGCATTTTAGAATGGATTACCTAAAAACCGAGGTACTGTGCCACTGTGTTTAAACATTGTTATGTCAAATCTTACAATTCAGATCCCGTTTGCATCTATAAGATAAAACCTGGTGTTAAAAGACCACAGACACACAGCATGTTGTTCAAGTCGTTACCTGTCACTTTGGCCCAAAGGACACAGGAGCTTTTTAAATCCTGGGTATAAGAAATAATTATAACGTTCAAAATGTACTTCGTCAATCAAGAAGTGTTAATTTTTGCAAACTGTGATTGCCCTTACCTTTTTCCACCGGCTAACAACACGCAAGACCACATAGTAGTTTTTGCCTTTCTCTAGAGGAGCATTGAAAAAGCCTCCGCGATAGAGGCCATCTCCAACAGTGAAGTTCATATCTGCTCCGACATGGCTGATGTGCATCTGAGCTGCTATGTGCCTTGTCAAGGAATCCTGTTTGCTTAAAGCGTCTCCGTTCGCAGGAGAGGAGCAGTCAAACGTCATCATGCCGTCTATGGGAAGTACAAAGACTTGGTACAAACTGTCAAATAAAAAAGAAAATGACAAGACTTAACATCCATCTCAGAGCTACATGTTCATTTTTGGGGGGGAGGGTTACAAATTCATATATTTAATAATAAGACAGTGTATCAGTGTACATGCTGATAATGTTCATAGGCTACATGTTCTGACTTCATGCACGCTACGATTTAGAGCAATAGTCCCCAAAATCTGACCCACGGGAAGTCCCAAGCTTTAAAAATATAAATAAATAATAATAATAATTAATTTTTTTTTAATCAAGTTTAAAAAATAATTAAAAAATAATAATAATTATATATATATTTTAAACTATTTTTTTTTTTAATCTGTCCTTTCTAATTCATTTTTTACCGCTTGTTACTCTCTGTGTCTCAGGGAAATCATATTATGTAAAAATGCATTTTTCAATCGATAACATGACATCATCGGCAAAGTCATCGGCGTTCTTTCAGTCAATTAGTGCGCGAGGAATATATATATATATATATATATATATATATATATATATATATATATATATATATATATATATATATATATATACACATACATATATATATATATATATATACATATATATACATATATATATATATACACATATATATATATATATATATATATATATATATATATATATATATATATATATATATATATATATATACATACATACATATATATACATATATATATATATATACATGTATATATATATATATATATATATATATATATATATATATATATATGTATATATGTATATGTATATATATATATATATATATATATATATATATATATATATATATATATATATATATATATATATATATATATATATGGTAACACTTTATTATGGGGAACATATGCACCATTAACTAGTTGCTTAAAAAATGCAAATTATCAATCAATCAATCAATCAATCTTTATTTATATAGCCCTAAATCACAAGTGTCTCAAAGGGCTGCACAAGCCACAACGACATCCTCGGTACAAAGCCCACATACGGGCAAGGAAAAACTCACCCCAGTGGGACGTCGATGTGAATGACTATGAGAAACCTTGGAGAGGACCGCATATGTGGGTAACCCCCCCCCTCTAGGGGAGACCGAAAGCAATGGATGTCGAGTGGGTCTGACATAATATTGTGAGAGTCCAGTCCATAGTGGATCCAACATAATAGTAAGAGTCCAGTCCATAGTGGGGCCAGCAGGACACCATCCCGAGCGGAGACGGGTCAGCAGCGCAGAGATGTTCCCAGCCGATGCACAGGCGAGCGGTCCACCCCGGGTCACGACTCTGGACAGCCAGCACTTCATCCATGGCCACCGGACCTGTGCCCCCCCTCCTCAAGGAAAAGGGGAGCAGAGGAGAAAAGAAAAGAAACGGCAGATCAACTGGTCTAACAGGGGGGCTATTTAAAGGCTAGAGTATACAAATGAGTTTTAAGATGGGACTTAAATGCTTCTACTGAGGTAGCATCTCTAATTGTAAATTAGTAACATATTGGCTCTTAATTAGTCATTATTTATTAATGCCTTATTCTGCATGGCCTTATTATACAACCAGTAAGCCATTAATTAAGTCTTCCCTAACCCTAACCCTAACCCTAACCCCAACCCTAACCCTAACCCTAATCCCAACCCTCACCTTCACCCTAATCCTAACCCTAACTCTAACACTAACCCTAAACTTAATCCTAACCCTATGTTAATAAGCAACTAATTAATGGTGCATATTTCCCCCATACTAAAGTGTTACCATATATATATATATATATATATATATATATATATATATATATATATATATATATATATATATATATATATATATATATATATATATATATATATATATATATATATATATATATATATATTAACACTTTGTTATGGGGAACACATTCACCATTAAATAGTTGCTTAAAACATGCAAATTAGTAACATATTGGCTCTTAATTAGTCAATATTAAGTACTTATTAGGTATTTCTTCTGCATGGCCTTATTATGCAACCAGTAAGCCATTAAATAAGTCTTCCCTAACCCTAACCCTAACCCTACCCCTAACCCTAACCCTAACCCTAATCCCAACCCTAACCCTAACCCCAACCCTAACCCTAACCCTACCCATAACCCTAACCCTAACCCCAACCCTAATCCTAACCCTAACCCCAACCCTAACCCTAAACCTAATCCTAACCCTATGTTAATAAGCAACTAATTAATGGTGCATATGTTCCCCATACTAAAGTGTTACCATATATATATATATATATATATATATATATATATATATATATATATATATATATATATATATATATATATATATATATATATATATATATATATATATATATATATACACTTTGTTATGGGGAACATATTCACCATTAATTAGTTGCTTAAAACATGCAAATTAGTAACAGATTGGCTGTTAATTAGTCAATATTAAGTACTTATTCGGTATTTATTCTGCATGGCCTTATTAATTATACAACCAGTAAGCCATTAAATAAGTCTTCCCTAACCCTAACCCTAACCCTATCCCTAACCCTAACCCTAACCCCAACCCTCACCCTCACCCTCACCCTCACCTTCACCCAAATAGACCCCCTTTTTAGACCAGTTGATTTGCTGTTTCTTTTCTTTTCTCCTCTGCCCCCTCTCCCTTGTGGAGGGAGGGGGGGGGGGGGTGTCACAGGTCCGGTTGCCATGGATGAACTGCTGGCTGTCCAGAGTCGGGACCCGGGGTGGACCGCTCGCCTGTGCATCGGTTGGGGACATCTCTGCGCTGCTGACCCGTCTCCACTCGGGATGGTCTCCTGCTGGCCCCACTATGGACTGGACTCTCACTATTATGTTAGATCCACTATGGACTGGACTCTCACTATTATGTTAGATCCACTATGGACTGGACTCTTACTATTATGTTAGATCCACTATGGACTGGACTCTCACTATTATGTTAGATCCACTATGGACTGGACTCTCACTACTATGTTAGATCCACTATGGACTGGACTCTCACTATTATGTTAGATCCACTATGGACTGGACTCTCACTATTATGTTAGATCCACTATGGACTGGACTCTCACTATTATGCTAGATCCACTATGGACTGGACTCTCACTATTATGTTAGATCCACCATGGACTGGACTCTCACTATTATGCTAGATCCACTATGGACTGGACTCTCACTATTATGTTAGATCCACTATGGACTGGACTCTCACTATTATGTTAGATCCACTATGGACTGGACTCTCACTATTATGTTAGATCCACTATGGACTGGACTCTCACTATTATGTTATATCCACTATGGACTGGACTTTCACAACATTATGCTAGACCAACTCGACGTCCATTGCATCCGGTCTCCCCTAGAAAGGGGGTGGGGGGTGGGGGGGGGGGGGGTCTTCTCCAAGGTTTCTCATAGTCATTCCCATTGACATCCCACTGGGTTGTGAGTTTTTCCTTGCCCTTATGTGGGCTTTGTACCGAGGATGTCGTTGTGGCTTGTGCAGCCCTTTGAGACACTTGTGATTTAGGGTTATATAAATAAACATTGATTGATTGATACAATGTGTTAGTTTTTTATCTTTAATCAATTTGCAAAATTAAAAAATAAAAACTATAGAATTTTGAGGACAAAAATGAATTTATTCCGTTTTGGAATAAAGCTGTGACATAACAAAATGTGGAGAATGTTAAGCGCTGTGAATACTTTGTGGGATACTTGCTGTTACCTTATTGGGTCGAGAGTACTGGGTGACCTGTGCAGCCTCAAATTCGGTGCAGGAGACTCATATTCTCTGTAGTGGACATCTGGTACAGGTGGTACTGTCAAATAGTAGCATACATGCACATTAGTCATCAATCAAATATCACTGTCAGTATTTCCCCCTCAATACTGAGATTTCCACATGGGAATTTAGTAGGAAATTGGACTAAACTAGTGTTAGAATAATTATGAGCGCACTGCGGGCCACGCCCACATGCGCTCTCTCTCCGCTGCGGGCGTGCCTCCTCGCGTCTGCAGACAATCTGCAATCAGCGCACCTGCCCGTGATAAAGGAGTATAACCCATTTTTTAATTTTTTTTTTAGCTGCCTTCATAAGCCTGCTCAACCTGCCATCCCGGGCCGGAATATAGTCTTCTGTTGGTGTTCAGTAAGCGATCATCTGATGCTTGATGCAACTCTCGCTTTATGCTCTCTCTCCGTCCTGATCTCTGTGCTTTTCCTGCATTGATTGTCGTGTCCACCCTCACCCCGCAGTTCCCTGTGTGCATCCCCGAGTCGAGCTGTGCGTCTTGTGCTCCTGGATCTTCCCTGCCTCCCTCGCGGTTCCTGGTTCTCGACTCATCGCCTGTCCCCGGACTACGACGACTCTCTCCTGCCTCTCGACCCCGCTTCCGCCCCTGGAAAACTCTGCCTGCTCCGCTCCTCTCAACACGCACCTCCAACATTTACGGTAAAACGCTCCAGTTAAATACTACACATAGTCTTACACCATACACACTCTTGGATTTTGTCACACTCCATTTCTTTAGATTAGTTTATTAGTTAGTATCGTTTAGTATTATTATATATATTGACTATATATACATAAAAATTATTATTGAACAATACTGCTCCTTGGTGTCTGTTGCCGTCATTTCCCTCTGTCCAACCATAACAGATACGTTCCTGTCAGTGACGTGCAGTCACTAGAGGCAGGTGAGGCGGGGCCTCACCTGCCATCATGGAAAGAAAAAAAATGTAAAAAGAAAAAAAAGTAATTAAATTGTTATATGTATCCAGTGATTATACTATAGAGTTATTTTCCATTTAACTTCACCAGTTTTAGATTATTTTTTATTCAAAATCGTTGAATTTTCACATTTGCCATTCAAATACTGAGAAGAGACGGTGCGGTGAACAGCAGCCAGTTGAGGCACGTCACTCAGTGCCTCAACATGGATTGCGGACTCGGCTAACTGCTGGCCTGCTGTGCAGTGAGACCGTATTGCTATATGAATTATATTATACATTTCCATAGTTTAGTTAGCTGAGGTATATAATGTACAGTGTATTTTGTCAATAACTGTATGTGTGTAACGTATTTCTTGTGCTGAGCGATCATAAAACGGCTGCAAAAGACGCACTGGCTGAGGCTCGCAGTAATCCGCCTCCTGCACCCCCGCCGTAGAATGCACGGCAACCCCTGACGGGAGTGTTATATCAACTAAAGCCCACACTTAAACTTTCCATGTGCAAGATTGAATCTATTTAAAAAAGTTATTTAATAAGAAGCCAAAAAGTGCAAAAACAATAATGTTCGTGTCGGAGGAGTTGTGAATGACTGCAGGGCCACAACATTAGGTACACCTGCAGACTGCAGGTGTACCTAATTCACAACTCCTCCAACACGAACATTATTGTTTTTGCACTTTTTGGCTTCTTATTAAATAACTTTTGTAACCTATTTTTATGGGCTTTCCTCTTTGTGATGTTAAGTTCCTGTTATGCACTGTTATACAGTATATGCCTTGAGCTCTTATTTTGAAGGCGCTAAGAGCGGAAGTGATGACATGTTGGAGTGGAGCGGAAGTTTTTGAAAGAAGGTAAATAAAGTGGTCCTCGTGTAAACTGGAGCCTCCGTGTTTGTTATTTTGTAGTTTCATACAGTATAGGCGACATTTACAAACCCTCGGTTACACTTTTTTAAATAGATTCAATCTTGCACGTGGAAAGTTTAAGTGAGGGCTTTAGTTGATATAACACTCTCGTCAGGGGGTGCATTAATCCAGCACAACAGCGGCTCATGGACTTCATTTATAAGTAAAGGTAAGACCATAATAAGGTTTTTTTTTATTAAATGTGCTTTTTTGTGTGCTACAGTTTGTATGTGTAAAGTTAAAGTTAAGTTAAAGTACCAATGATTGTCACACACACACTAGGTGTAATGAAATGTGTCCTCTGCATTTGACCCATCCCCTTGATCACCCCCTGGGAGGTGAGGAGAGCAGTGGGCAGCAGCGGCGCCGCGCCCGGGAATAATTTTTGGTGATTTAACCCCCAATTCCAACCCTTGATGCTGAGTGCCAAGCAGGGAAGAATGCTGGTATGAGCTTTTAAACATAACCCGTTAACTGCTGCCAATCAAATGGTGAATAAGATACTCTTTAGGGTTCATATGTTTGTAAATCTGACTGTGATGAAGTCAGTGCCTCACCAGCCATCAACCTCACCGCACGTCACTGTTGTTTACATTGTGACGCCGGTGTAGTGAAGCATGTTTAGCTATTCCTCGTCCTGCAGGGATGATACTTGTAAGAAACTTACTTTATATGCGGGGGTGGGGGACCAGTACTTTTTAGAGGCGGTATAGTATCGAATATGATTAATTAGTATCACAGTACTATACAAATACCGGTATACCGTACAACCCTAATACGCATTAACTTTTACTAAAAAGCGGTTGATTTAGAAAAAGTCTGTCAGTAGAATAGCTATGTCCTGAGAGATGATGATGGTAACAATCCTGTCCCGTCCTACCTGGTAAACTGGTGTTAGTGGTGATGGTGGCTGTGAACCCAGTGGACATGGCAGTGATTGAGATTCTGTAGTTTGTGGCTGGAAGCAAACTTAGACAGACTTTCAGCCACTCTGCCTGAGAGCTCAGAAACCGCTTCCTTTTTTCAAGAAAGGTCCCGTCGTAGTCTCTGGATCCCATGTAGAACACCTAAGACTCAAAGCTCGTATTAATTTAGACTGCCGACACAGGCTCATACCTGACGAGCAACAACTTGTGTCACCTTGTAGGTTTCTGTATCTTCTTCGTACTTCTCTGCTCTCCATTGGAAACATTTTTCATCGGAAACATTGAGATGATCGATGGGTGGCTTGATTTCTGTGAGCGATATTACAACATTTATATCTCACCTTTCAATTGTCAACAACTAGTGCCTGAGAATGTTCTCATTCATCCAGGTCATTGTATTCTCAGGGCATGGAATCAATCGCAACTGGACTGGTCAGATTGTCTAAGACAGGGGTGTCAAAGTCAAGGCCTGAATGATCTATGGACCCCCCGGATGATATCTGATTAGTATTAGAACCGGCCCGCAAGCCACGGCCGCCTGCTGCTGTTTTGCACGCACCAATACTCCATCCGTGTGTAGGAATTTTCAAAACGGGGTCCCAGAGACCCCATCAAGTCAACTTTACATTTTTGAGGTCCCACTTTTTTGTAAGCGTTTTGAAAACATATGATACTGTCAGAACGTGGAGTTTTTCGCAGCTTACTGCGAGGATTGCTTTCCCGGGATGCAATCGGACTAGACCGGACAATGATAGAAGGTAAGAACATGATTTAATCTGGACTCAAAAAATTCAGTACAAAACAAAAAGGCGCACAAGGCGAAGGCACAAACTTGGCGCAGGGAACAAAACTAACACTTTAACGTAAACTATGAACATAAAACAAACAACACTTACTGTGGCATGAAAAGATCATCAATAACTATGGCATGGACAGAGCAAATACAGAGTAATGTCGCCAGCCCGACGAACTGACAATGACAGGCTTAAATAATAATCTCCTGATTAGAACAGGTGCGTGCATAAGGCAGGGGAAACTAATGAGTAGTCATGGAAACCAAAACAAACAAGAGTGCACAAAAACAGGAACTAGTGGAGTCCAAAAACCAACAGAACATAACCAAACAAAACATGACCACAGATTATGACAGATACATGTATGCATTATCCTGTTGTAGCTCACATTCTATATTGTGTTTTGGAGAAAGGGTGTCATAAACGTTACTTAATTCATTATAATAAAAAAAAATACAAAAGAAAACATGGTAACACTTTAGTATGGGGAACATATTCTAAGTAACAAAGACTTAATTTAGAGTTATTTGGCTAGGGTTAGGGTTAGGGTTAGAGGGTTAGGGTTAGGGTTGGGGTTGGGGTTAGTAATGGTTGTATAAAAAGGCCATGCAGAATAAGGCATTAATAAGTACTTAATAATGACTAATTAAGAGCCAATATGTTACTAATTTGCATGTTAATAAGCAACTAATTAATGGTGAATATGTTCCCCATATTAAAGTGTTACCAAAAACGCATTTTTATGCATATGTAAATGTATTCAGTTATAAACATTCATTCACTTTCTTCTTTCCTTCATGGATCTAAACTTTACCTCTGCCAGTATTTATTTCTATATTTTTATTGTAATAAAACGGTAGAAAATGGATGGATGGATGGATGGATTTTCAGAATGCGTTTGTTCTATTTTTGGCCAAAGTAAGACAAAGAAAACAATCTGAAGTTGTCTTTATTTTTTTAGTTTGAATGCCATGATTTTAATAGTCCGGCCCGCGTGTGCACACATTTCCCCCCATGCGGCCCCTTGTGTGGTGTTCGGGTCTGTGGGACCCGTTTTCATTTTTTATTAAAAGAAAAATGATACAATTAATTAATTTTTCAAACTTTGGCTCATTTTCTGTGAAGAACATATATCAGAATACATATTTAATGACCACACACCATTCACCCCCTCTACACATTTCTATTACATATAAGATGTCCGGGTCCACTGGACCCGGGGCTAATAGAAGTGTGGAAATTGATGTTCTGTGTACCACACACACACACACACACACACACACACACACACACACACACACACACACACACACACACACACACACACACACACACACACACACACACACACACACAAAGCAGGGCTAGACAGGAGGAGGACAGAGTGTAGGTACACAGAACATCAGAGGGTCAAATGTGCGAGAAAATGAGAGCAGACAGTGTTGACAAACAATGTTGCAACCTTGTGTGCAGAAACACAAAAGAAGAATCCCTGTGGGATGCAGAAACTGGCAGAGAAATTTTCCGTGCAACGTTCATATTGTTGTTACTCAGCCAGCGTTTGTGGGTCTGATGGACCCGTTGCATTTTGTGGCTTTTAATGCCTCACAATCAAACACTTTTATGTTAAAATACTGTACAGATGTTTATTGGGATAAGGTAAACATCTGTTCAGTATTTTAACATCAAAGTGTTTGATTGTGAGGCATTAAAAGCCACAAAATGCAACGGGTCCATCAGACCCACAAACGCTGGCCGAGTAACAACAATATGAACATTACACAAGGGTTAAATGACTTTGACACCCTGGGTCTAAGAATACGTTTCGCCTCTCATATGAGCAGTCTTCATCAGTTCATGCTCTAGTCTGAGAAGATGATGCCGGTTCCAAAGTATTTATCCTCTAAAAGTGAATTTGAATGGAATGCCAACGACTTTTAGAGGATACATACTTTGGATCCTGCACCATCCTGTCAGACTGAAGCTGTCCTATCTAATTTTGGGAGCATGAACTGATGAGGTCTGCTAAGACCATCTGAACAGTTTGTTAGAATAATTGTTTGTAAGTTATCACAAAAAACTTTGTGTTGAAATGAGTTCCAAGCAAGAAGCCAAAAGCTGTCTTTGAAACCTACCAAGAAGAAGGCTCGTAAAACTCCACTGTGTAAGGGGGAAAGCCACATGAAGGGTTTTCTGTTTTCTCTCATGTATGGTAATCAACAGAAACATATTGTTCTAACCCAGTGGTTCTTAACGTGGGTTCGACCGAACCCTAGGGGTTCGGTGAGTCGGCCTCAGGGGTTCGGCGGAGCCTCCGCCACGGAGGTAAAGACACATCCGACTTATCATGTAAATAAAAAATTCTCCCTATCGGCGTATTATGGATACTGTCGGAGGCAGATATTTACATATATCCGAATTTAAGTGTTACTTCTTTTCATTTCATTTTCATATTACAAAACAGCTAGTGTTTTTCTTCCAAATGTGGTCTTTTGGTTGTCTGCAAAACTGTGTGCTTAACCTTGAAGTGAGGAATGTTAGAGAGAGAGATAATGGACATTTGTTTTGGCTAGAGAGACATGACTGCCAGGGACTTAAGAGGGAAGAGGGTTTTTCGGGGGGCAGACCATCTTAGCGGGGCGATTGAATGTTCTATGCTGGACTGGTCTCAATGTATATTTGCAAAATTTTAATTTTAATTTTGCAAATATATTACAAAATACCTATTCTGTCTCTGGTGTTTTTTTTACTCAGCTTTAAGTGTTGTAAAGAGCTTGGGAGCGACTTGTGACTTGAATTCCCTGGGAGGAACAAATGGTCATCAAACGCAACAATACCCCCAAACAATGTTCCCTCTAATTTTCCATCTGATTTGCAGGTTGTTTGATTTATCGATTGAAACTTTTACTAGCAGATTGCAAAGGAAGAGAATACATTATATGAAACAGTACAGTTTACAAAGTACAGTACATATTCCGTACAATTGACCACTAAATGGTAACACCCGAATAAGTTTTTCAACTTGTTTAAGTCGGGGTCCACATTAATAAATTCATGGTAATGTGTGTAATTTGTTGAGTTCACGCACTGTGTTGGTTTTGTTCTTTGAACAAGGTGATGTTCATGCACAGTTCATTTTGTGCACCAGTAAAAAAAACATGACTTTTTCTTGAATTTGAAAAAAATATATATATATATTTTTCACTAAAGAAGGGTTCGGTGAATGCGTATATGAAACTGGTGGGGTTCGGTACCTCCAACAAGGTTAAGAACCACTGTTCTAACCTAAGGACTTCAAAGCGGCCAGATGGCAGGATCTGCCCAATCTCCAGACGAACTCTTTTTTAAGTATTTTACGAACTCTTTTTGAACTATTTTACAACCTCTTCTTTTGAACTATTCTGTAACCAAAGGCAACGCTGTTTACGACCCACTTCCCTCTAGAAGTGGAAGCGGTGGTCAGGTGGTCGGAGAAAGTCAAATAAAGAAGGAGTGCAATCTTTTGGCAGAGCATGCTGGAGACTGTACAAGAGTACAGTGTGTCCAGGCGTGTCTCTTCAATTGAGTCCAAATTGAATTCTGTCTCTGTTTAATTCTTTGCCTTTTGTCTTGTTTAATAGATGTCATCAGTGTTTGAACCTGACACAGTTCACTTGGGGATCAATTCAATATCCTGTATGGGTGGCAAACACACGCACAGGTGCACGTATTGCGATTGCTCCTCGACAGTTACATTTGACAACCAAGACCGTTCATAACAGAAAACAATATGGCAATAAGTGTAGGTAAACAACATCACAAATAATAATGTATTGACAATATGACCACGGTGTGCACCTCACCTATGCATTGGAGAGTGGCCGTCTGCCACACCCCAGAGCTGCTGCACAGGGAAATGTTGCTGCCCCTCCAACTGTGATATCCATCTGCACAGCGATGGATCACAACACTTCTGTTATTCCACACCACGTCTGAATGGGCGAGCATGGGGACAGGGCCACATTTTGCTGGGGAAATAACAACGGCACTGATTGATAACAGATCGCAGCAAACATCCATTTGTATATTACAAACCCCGTTTCCATATGAGTTGGGAAATTGTGTTAGATGTAAATATAAAGAGAATACCATGATTTGCAAATAATTTTCAACCCATATTCAGTTGAATATGCTACAAAGACAACATATTTGATGTTCAAACTGATAAACTTTTTTTTTTTTTTGCAAATAATTATTAACTTTAGAATTTGATGCCAGCAACACGTGACAAAGAAGTTGGGAAAGGTGGCAATAAATACTGATAAAGTTGAGGAATGCTCATCAAACACTTATTTGGAACATCCCACAGGTGTGCAGGCTAATTGGGAACAGGTGGGTGCCATGATTGGGTATAAAAACAGCTTCCCAAAAAATGTTCAGTCTTTCACAAGAAAGGATGGGGCGAGGTACACCCCTTTGTCCACAACTGCGTGAGCAAATAGTCAAACAGTTTAAGAACAACGTTTCTCAAAGTGCAATTGCAAGAAATTTTGGGATTTCAACATCTACGGTCCATAATATCATCAAAAGGGTCAGAGAATCTGGAGAAATCACTCCACGTAAGCGGCATGGCCGGAAACCAACATTGAATGACCGTGACCTTCGATCCCTCAGACGGCACTGTATCAAAAACCGACATCAATCTCTAAAGGATATCACCACATGGGCTCAGGAACACTTCAGAAAACCACTGTCACTAAATACAGTTTGTCGCTACATCTGTAAGTGCAAGTTAAAGCTCTACTATGCAAAGCGAACGCCATTTATCAACAACATCCAGAAACGCCGCCGACTTCTCTGGGCTCGAGATCATCTAAGATGGACTCATGCAAAGTGGAAAAGTGTTCTGTGGTCTGACGAGTCCACATTTCAAATTGTTTTTGGAAATATTCGACATTGTGTCATCCGGACCAATGCATGGGTAACTTACACATCTGTGAAGGCACCATTAATGCTGAAAGGTACATACAGGTTTTGGAACAACATATGCTGCCATCTAAGCGCCGTCGTTTTCATGGACGCCCCTGCTTATTTCGGCAAGACAATGCCAAGCCACATTCAGCATGTGTTACAACAGCGTGGCTTCGTAAAAAAAAAAAGAGTGCGGGTACTTTCCTGGCCCGCCTGCAGTCCAGACCTGTCTCCCATCAAAAATGTATGGCGCATTATCAAGTGTAAAATACGACAGCGGAGACCCCGGACTGTTGAACGACTGAAGCTCGACATAAAACAAGAATGGGAAAGAATTCCACTTTCAAAGCTTCAACAATTAGTTTCCTCAGTTCCCAATCGTTTATTGAGTGTTGTTAAAAGAAAAGGTGATGTAACACAGTGGTGAACATGCCCTTTCCCAACTACTTTGGCACGTGTTGCAGTCATGAAATTCTAAGTTAATTATTATTTGCAAAAAAAAAATTAAGTTTATGAGTTTGAACATCAAATATGTTGTCTTTGTAGTGCATTCAACTGAATATGGGTTGAAAATGATTTGCAAATCATTGTATTCCGTTTATATTTACATCTAACACAATTTCCCAACTCATATGGAAATGGGGTTTGCATATTGTTATTCTTCCACTGGAACACACAAACAGATTCAAATGTATTGTTTTGTGCACATATTGGGCCAAGAAAAGAATATGAAACTACATGTGCATAGAATTAAACAGATATTCTCTCTATGACAAATACAGACTTGCACAGCTAGAATTACATATTTGCAGTGGTCCCTGACCTTTTTTGCCATTATTTTTTTGTGCCAGATAAATACAGCAAAATTAAGTGCAACTTACTATAACGCTGAATTAGTGGCAGCCCTGGGCTTGTTTCTTTGCAATGAGATGCAGATGGAAATCAGCCTTTGGCTACAATCTGTCATTTTTCTATTTGATCTGTTCATTAAAGTGCATTGTATCATGTCACAAAGTTATAACAAATAGCGACTTCCTATGAGGAGTTTTATTGTACATCTATAAACAAGCTTATTGGTGTGTCTAGTGCACAGGTGTCGAACTCAAGGCCCGCGGGCCAGATCTGGCTCTCCACGTCATTTTATATGGCCCGCAAAAGCCTAGAAATAATGTGTCAATAAAATACCTTATATTTTCTTTCTTATTTTCTTACTAAAAATAAAATAAAATAAAATGTTTCTAGTTTGACAGGGGGAACAAAAATAGTGTCCAATTTTGCAACAAATATTATATTATCTTACTTTGTTGGTCAAAATCCAAATAAATACTTAAATATCTGCTGAACTTATGACTTCGAAGCAAGTCATCCATCAAATTGTACACTGTAAAAATGACCAATAGATTTTACTGTAAAATTTAGGGAGTTTTTTTTTTTATAGCATATAAGTTGAAAAAAACGACCAATGTTTATTTTTTACAGTAAAATTCTGTCGACTGAGCTGTCAGTTTGTTTTTTTTACTGTAAAAATCCACGGTTGATGATTTTATGGTAGCACATTTTATTATGGTAAAAAAAAAAACTGGCAGTTGAGTTGCCAAAATAAGGTGGGGGGGGGGGGGGGGGGGGGGGCGTGGTTGGGGCGGGGCTAAGAGGGGAGGAGTATATTTACAGCTAGAATTCACCAAATCAAGTATTTCATACATATATATATATATATATAAGAAATACTTGACTTTCAGTGAATTCTAGCTGTATATATATTTATTTTATTTTATATATATATATATATATATACACGCACACATATATATATATACATATATATATATATATACAATATATATATATATATATATATATATATATATATACAATATATATATATATATATATATACAATATATATATAAATAAATAAAAGAAATACTTGAATTTCAGTGTTCATTTATTTACACATATACACACACATAACACTCATCTACTCATTGTTGAGTTAAGGGTTGAATTGTCCATCCTTGTTCTATTCTCTGTCACTATTTTTCTAACCATGCTGAACACCCTTTCGCAGGTACCCAGAAAAGTTTCGAGTACCACCAAAAAAACTGAATCTCTGAAGACAGTATAAAAATCTGTGTTAAAGGTGTACAAATACTGTTTGTATAATAAGCATGTTATTATTTTTTTTTTTTTACAAATGAGGGTTAAGAGTTCAGTACTAAAAAAAAAAAAAGAATGTGGCTTAAGTACAGTTTTTTAATTGAGCTGCTGCATTTTTTGGTTGGGTTGTTTATTTATTTTGAGTAACTTTCTTGAGTAGCATTTCTAAAAGGGGAATAATGTAATAGAGTTATCTATGTTTGTCTGTTGCCATCTCCTGGTGAATGTTGGCTATAGCGTACTGGGGTTACTTTTTGGTTGGCCAACGATTTACGTGGTGTTGCGCACCTGACGTCACTCAGGTCCGCATGGAGCTGGAGGGGGCGTGGCTTCCAGCTCCGCCTGAATTTCGGGAGATTTTCGGGAGAAAATTTGTCCCGGGAGGTTTTCGTGGGAGGGTTGGCAAGTATGATCTAATGGAACAGGCCAAAGTTAAGTTGGAGAAAATGCAGTCTTTAATAAATGATTTAATGTTTCTCTGCGGCCCGGTAGCAAATGTGTCACGGACCGGTACCGATCCCCGGACCGGTGGTTGGGGACCACTGCATATTTGTGATTTTAAACATTGTCAATGTAATCGCCAAAGTTGATTGCTCTGAAAAAATATGCCCCAAAAGTCAAACTAAGCATGTTCAAACCATCATCTAATGAGCAAATATTGTGAGAATATGATGATATTGTGTTGTTTTTTTATTGTATTTTATCTACCTTGCAACACCGCAAAGAAGTCTGGCAGTTAAACAATTAGTTAATAATTTCATACAACGTTACATTAAAATAAAACAACCACAAATGTGTTTTTATGTGCTACACACCCATATCGCCACTAGATGGCAGTATTGCTCTGCAAGCACCTTCTTGTGTGTGTCTGTAGGTGTGCTAATTTTACTTTATTTTAGATTATTATATTTATTTATCATTGTTTTTTAGTGGTTACCATATGACATACTGTAATATAATAATGATGGTACTATTAATAATACAATTCACGACAATAATAAAAAATAATTGTCATGATTGAATGAATATTTGAATCTGAATGTGAAAAACATGTATAAACTAATAAGATTATGATAAAATAATAGATAACTATGATATATATTTATATCATCATATTATATAATAACATTTTACAGTTAGACATGTTAAAAATATTTCATTATTTTTCAGTGGTTAATATATTGTTAGAATATATTGTATATAATATTAAAAATCCACCCATCCCTTTTTGCACCGCTTGTCCCTCCCGGCGAATTATAATTAACAATAATTACATTCATGATACCAAAAATATTTCATGACATAATTTAGTATAATGATAATTAGAAAGAATATTATTGTAATGTAATATTAGGGCTATAATAAAATAATACATACTAAAATAATTAGATGAGAGTGCAGAAATATGAGCATATCACACCAACTCACAAATCCCTTCACTGGCTTCCTGTTCCACTCAGGGTTGAATTCAAAGTCTCCCTACGAACTCACCAGTGCCTCCATGAGAAGCGTGGAACGCTCTCCCTGACCACCTGAGGGCACCACAGACTGTGGAGGCTTTTTAAAAAAGGCTTAAAAACCCTTCTTTTTTTTTTTTTAAAAAAGCCTCTTTTTTTTTTAGATGTATGCATACTAGTTTTAGCTATTTGGCTGTTCTAGTTTTTATTTTATTTTATTTTTTTATTATCTTTTAATTAAAAAAAGAAAAGAAAGTAATACACTGTAGCACTTTGAGGTTGTTTACTCAATATAAAGTGCTTTTTACAAATAAAATCTATTATTATTATTATTATTATTATATATTTCTATAGTTGTATTGTATATTATATAAGTGTATTAATATTAAATAATATATGATAATATATGAGGGATATTATCAAATGTTTTTAAAAACATTATCTGTAGAGTTAATACAAAATAATAATAGCTGGACTTGTGTTCAACTTTAGAGGTTATAATGTACACCCATGGACTTTTTTGCAGTTTGAAAAAATAAAAAAATATTAGAACCAGCACTCAGTAGGATGTTAATAGTACAATCACCATAAATGAACGTTTATGTTTGATCAAAACTGTGCATCATTATTTGCCTTCATCACAATTCCAAGTATTGACAGCAGCAGTCTGCATGATTGCTCTACCTTTGCACTTCAATGATACTTTTGCCCACTCGCCTGATGTCAGACATGTGGAAATATCATCTCCACCCTCCTGGTAATATCCACCCATACATTTATAAAGCACGGCACTGCCAGGACGAGTGGAGCGGTCCCACTGCAGGTTAGTATTGGGGAGCGCTTGAGGAGGACCACAGCTTATTTCTGCACACATGCAAACATCAATTAGTGAAAGAAAAAAGCAAATCAAGCAGCAGGCTTTAAACCTTTCCAACTCTTTAAATTCATATTCATTTCATACCCACTTGTGATTTGATAAGTAATTGAACTAAACTATAATCTACACCTGACATGGATATGAAGCATGTGTGTTTTTTCCCACTGTAGTCAATGTTGCTATTCAACCACTTTATACAGTGCAACCCTGTTAGAATAATTATTTGTAAGTTATCACATAACTTTAATATGCTTAAAGTCCGTTGCGAAAGTTATCAGCTATTGTGCTCAAGCTGTACGTTTTCTATCTGTGCAAGGACAAAACTTATTGTCTGAGGGGTGGCCTCAGCCGCAGATGTTATCTTTGTTTTAGCCCGCTAACAGCCAAGGACTTCGAGGACCTCAACGCAGATAAGACGACAGCACGCAGACGAAGCAGAGACAAGGCGAAATCCACAAGACCCCCAGCACATTCCGTCACGTATTGTGCGTACTGGAGCTGCTTTGCATGATATATGTGACCACTCCATCATTTTTATTTTGCCATTTTATTTTTTATTCGAACCATTTTACCGTATTGCTTTTGCACTATCTTGTTTAGCTCATTCATTGTTTATGTTCTTTGTTTGTTTTTTTCTCTAAATTTGGCTCCCCCGATTCAAAATAACTGCCCAGGCCTGAACTACAATTAACATCCACGAGCTGGGAAGCGAGGAAACAGGTTTACCCGCTCAATGATGTCAACATTTTTACACAAACTCGTGATCAAGTCGGCGCTATAAATAGTTTGTCTTATGTCTTATAATAACGATATCACTAATATTTGTTTAATATTCAATTCAGGAAATGTAAATGGAGTATTTTTTTTTTTTATCGGGTTTTACGGGTGGAATACAGGACCTCTCAACTTTTATTTACATTTATTTATGATTTAGAATGCATTTAAAAAAATGCATCCGTCATCATGTTTTTCATAAGGATTGTGAACGATCCAAAAAAAGTGCGGTTCCCCTTTAAGTCCACATCCTGTTCTTATTATTATTAAAAAGTACCTGCTTAAGTTGACATACAGTACAGGCCAAAAGTTTGGACACACCTTCTCAATCAATGTGTTTTCTTTATTTTCATGACTATTTACATTGTAGATTGTCACATCCAAACTATGAATGAACACATGTGGAGTTATTATTAACGAAAAAAAGGTGAAATAACTGAAAACATGTTTTATAGTCTAGTTTCTTCAAAATAGCCACCCTTTGCTCTGATTACTGCTTTGCACACTCTTGGCATTCTCTCCATGAGCTTCAAGAGGTAGTCACCTGAAATGGTTTTTCGCTTCACAGGTGTGCTTGAAGCTCATGGAGAGAATGCCAAGAGTGTGTAATCAGAGCAAAGGGTGGCTATTTTGAATAAACTAGAATATAAAACATGTTGTGGGGGGGGCATGGCCTGCGGACCTGCAGCGAGGTAGGGTGTGGTCAGGATCGGCTTCGAGATTAGTGACAGGTGCGTAGATGACACAGCTGTGAGTGTTTGTCGGATCACCTGTCGCTCTGTTAAAGGCAGCAGTCGGGAAGGAGAGGAGGTTGTCGATGGTGTTGTTGTTTGACTCCCTCGAATGGCCTTGACGCTGTGTTATCAGGAACAGGCTGTTCTGAAAAACACCCCCGAGGACACCTCAACGATGGACGCTTTTGACCTCCCTCTCCTCTCTCGACAACACCTGGTGTCGAACTCTTGCAGATCGGCCGCAGTCCACAAAAACATTACAACATCACACCCCGTCCCCCACCCCACGCCTTCACCACCGCTTGTCTGCTCCAACTCCCCCTTTCTCTGTTGCGAGTTTGTCGTGATTAAATGTAACGTGTCTGTTACGATCCGCTGTCCGGATCATAGTTTGTTTATGTTTTCGAGTCACGTGTGTTTTCAGCACCTAGAGTTTTGTTTGTTTCAGTTGCCATGACGGCAGATTACATTCACCTGCCTCTGGTTAGTGTTCGGGACGCGCACCTGTTGCCCGGGCGCTAATCAGAGGGCTATTTAGTCTATGCGCTGGCCTCACTCGGTCTGGCTTCCTAATTTGCTTGATGCAACAGTTGACGACGATTTCTATTCCTGCTAGTTTACACGCTAGGCTATTTTTCTTGCTAGCTCCCACGCTAGCCACTTTGTTTTTTTTTTGTCTTAAGTGCTATGAGCACGATTTTGTTTGTTCTCATATGATTTATGTCTTTAATAAATCAAGCCGTCTGCATTCCTGGGAGAACAACACCCGCATCATCATGCGCCCCGGTTGTCACAGAAGGGACAAAATCGTGCTCATAGCACTTAAGACAAAATAACAAAGGGTATTTATGTGTGCATTGCAAATGAGTTTTTTCCCCCTTGGACTCAGTCTGGACCCCTCCCGTGGGTCCAGCCTTTGACTGATATTGTTTTACTCTTCCCCCCTTTCCCAATATCACCTTTTCCCCCACCTTTTTTTAAGGAGCGCCGTAAAAATAGCTGTTCCGTTGGCGGTCTCGTCTTGTCTCCCTGTAACGTATGTCTGCTCTTAGTGGGACTGTGCCGAAAATTGTACTTTTCAGTTCTTATGTGTCTTGTGCATGTTAAGAATTGACAATAAATCATCTTGAGTCTTGAATGGCGGAGAACGAGCGAGAGAAACTTTAACATGGCTGAAAAGCACAACTTATTGCAAAGTAAATCATTGTTCGCAAAGATGAACGCGGGTGTCATGTCCGTCATTGGTGGTCCATACAAAACCTCTACACGTTTTCAGTTATTTCACCGTTTTTTGTTAAGTACATGACTCCACATGAGTTCATTCATAGTTTGGATGTATGTATGCCCAATTATCTTGGGTGTGATGTTGTAATGTTTTTGTGAACTGAGGCCGATCTGCAAGAGTTCGACACCAGGTGTTGTTGAGAGAGGAGAGGGAGGTCAAAAGCGTCCATCGTTGAGGTGTCCTCGGGGGTGTTTTTCAGAACAGCCTGTTCCTGATAACACAGCGTCAAGGCCTTTCGAGGGAGTCAAACAACAACACCATCAACAACCTCCTCTCCTTCCCGACTGCTGCCTTTAACAGAGCGACAGGTGATCAGACAATCACTCACAGCTGTGTCATCTACGCACCTGTCACTAATCTCGAAGCCGATCCTGACCACACCCCGCTTCGCTGCAGGTCCGCAGCCCCCCCCCCCACAACATGTTTTATATTCTAGTTTCTTCAAAATAGCCACCCTTTGCTCTGATTACACAACTCTTGGCATTCTCTTCATGAGCTTCAGGCACACCTGTGAAGCGAAAAACCAGTTCAGGTGACTACCTCTTCAAGCTCATGGAGAGAATGCCAAGAGTGTGCAAAGCAGTAATCACAGCAAAGGGTGGCTATTTTGGAAGAAACTAGAATATAAAACATGTTTTCAGTTAATTCACCTTTTTTTTTTGTTAAGTACATAACTCCACTTGTGTTCATTCATAGTTTGGATGTGACTATCTACAATGTAAATAGTCATGAAAATAAAGAAAACACATTGAATGAGGAGAAGGTGTGTCCAAAATTTTGGCCTCTACAGAACGTGGTCGTTCGCTTTTGGTGACATAAAATCTGGCAAAATTCCCAAGTAAAGATGCAAGGTGATGGCTAGTTTCAAGATTTGTTGACAACCTCTTATGTTGACATCAGTCAGCCAGATGTAGGGGCATCGGTATAAACATTACACTGAAAAATGTGCTAAAAGCTACAAAAAAAACACCTATTAAATGAACAAAGATGGTTGTTAATTGTGATTCGGTTGCACCTTCACACCAAAGGTCAAATTCCTCCCATTGTCCATTGTGTCCACACACAGAGTAGTTCCTCACACTCCTTGTGTGGTATCCTTCATCACATTGGTAGACAACCACACTGCCAACATGTGCGGTGCCATCCCATCGCCTTTTAGCGTGCGCTTTCATGCCAGGCTCCTGACATGTGATTTCTACAACACACACACATCAAATCATTGTCCATCACCAGTTAAGGCATAAAACATGATATTGTTTTTTGGGGCCATTCCACCGAATCAGTGCCATTTGCTAGCTGCTACACTGCAAAAAGTCAGTGTTCAAAAACAAGAACAAAAAATACAAAAATGAGGGGTATTTTATTTGAACTAAGCCAGGGGTCGGCAACCTTTACCAGTCAAAGAGCCATTTTGACCCGTTTCACAAAATAAAGAAAACAATGGGAGCCACAAAACTCTTTTGAAATTTAAAATGAAATAACACTGCATACAAAGTTTTTTTTTTGCTTTGTGCTATGTATAAACCAGGGGCAGGCCCGGCCCTAACCAATCTGGCGCCCTAGGCAAGATTTTAGGTGGCGCCCCCCCACATCGGCAGTGAAGTGTATATACTCACAAGAAACCGAAGAGCTTTGTCTTTGACCTTGACTTTTTTGACTTTTTTACTTACAACTATACCTAATATATAAAGGGGTGGAAAAGTGACTATTACCTGCAGGGCAAACATTAGCTAACCAGAAGGCAATAACAATGTAAACAAAAAACACCTGCTTAAAAGATCTAATACAAATGTCCCTGAGGAATGTAAGGTGGGAGTACTGTAATTACCTAACGTTACATTATTATTTTCCATAACAATTTAGCCCCCTCCACAATATTAACCCGACGTTAAAACAGAACTAGCTATTTATTGATTAGCAATTGCCGAATCATGTAACATTAGCTTAATGCTAAAAAGCCAGGTTACTATCACATTCTGTAACAGACAAATAATTTCATGTAGGCATACCTGCTACCTCTGTCTTTTCTCGTTTCTCCTCCTCTTTTCTCTTTTTTCTTCCCTGGGCACCTGACAGTTTTGGCCGTTTTGACATCTTGTGTTGATTGTTTGATGTGGTGACGTCCAAAAAGAGTCATGATACGGGAAGGGAGGGGGCGCACCGTGCGGGGGGAGGGGGGGGGGGGGGCTACGTAATGTTGTTACAAATAATATTTCTATTAAATAGGCTTTACTTTGCATTTTAATTAACGTGGGATTATTTTTTGTATTTAGAAATAATAGTATCAACTTTTTTTTTTTTTTTTCTCCAACATTTGTGGAACTGGCGTGGCGCCCCCTGATGGACGGCGCCCTTAGCATTTGCCTATACGGCCTATGCCACGGGCCGGCCCTGACCAGGGGTCTCGGACACGTGGCCCGCACCTTAATATGAAAATGTAATGTTAGTGCGGCCTGCAAGTTTTATATGAATGCCGCTTGACAGCATCACGCTTGCCAACCCTCCCAATTTTTCCGGGAGACTCCCGAATTTCAGAGCGACTATTCTCTCAAATGTCTTCTGATTTCATACTTGCCAAACCTCCCGAATTTTCCGGGAGACTCCCGAAATTCAGCGGCTCTCCCGAAAACCTCCCGGGACAAATATTCTCCCGGAAATCTCCCGATTTTCAGCCGGAGCTGGAGGCCACGCCCCCTCCAGCTCCATGCGGACCTGAGTGAGGACAGCCTTTTTTCACAACGGGAGGACAACAGGGTGACAAGAACTAAATCATCCAGACTAGAGACAAATTGTATTATTATGTTTATCTTACCTAAAAATAAATATATTTATTAATTTAAAAAAAAAAAAACTAAATACATTTTTACTATATTTTGCTAAAAACATCAAAATTAATTGTATTTTTATTTGTATTTTTTCTGACTCCTTATTACATCCAGCCATAGAATTAAAATAAACATATTTGAAATAATTAATTTTAAATTATCATAATAATTCATCTAAAATGACCATATTTAATTATTAAACTAATTGCTTGTTTATCAACAACTTTAGCATTTTATTCATTACATTTTGAAGTTCTCAGAAGCCAAGTTATGTTATATTCCTTAAGATTTATTTATGCAAGTTTGAAGTATCAATTATCTAAACACAGTTTTGTTTGCATATTTTCAGGATATATATATATATATATATATATATATATATATATATATATATATATATATATATATATATATATATATATATATATATATGTATGAAATACTTGACTCGGTGAATTCTAGCTGTCAATATACTCCTCCCCTCTTAACCACGACCCCAACCACGCCCCCCACCCCCGACCACGCCCCCCACCCTCCACCTCCCGAAATCGGAGGTCTCAAGGTTGGCAAGTATGGCTGATTTTCACCCAACAACAATAATAAGGGCGTGCTATGAAGGCACTGCCTTTAACGACCTCTACAACCTGTACAAACAGCTTGCCAGCCGAGTCACATGTTATATGCAAGGCATACTTGTTCAACAGCCATACAGGTCACACTGAGGGTGCCCGTTTAAACAACTTTAACACTCTTACTAATATGCGCCACACTGTGAACCCACACCAAACAAGAATGACAAACACATTTCGAGAGAACATCCATCCATCCATTTTCTACCGCTTATTCCCTTTGGGGTCGCGGGGGGCGCTGGAGCCTGTCTCAGCTACAATCGGGCGGAAGGCGGGATACACCCTGGACAAGTCGCCACCTCATCGCAGGGCCAACACAGATAGACAGACAACATTCACACTCACATCCACACACTAGGGCCAATTTAGTGTTGCCAATCAACTTATCCCCAGGTGCATGTCTTTGGAAGTGGGAGGAAGCCGGAGTACCCGGAGGGAACCCACGCAGTCACGGGGAGGACATGCAAACTCCACATAGAAAGATCCCGAGCTCGGGATTGAACCCAAGACTACTCAGGACCTTCGTATTGTGAGGCAGATGCACTAACCCCTCTGCCACCGTGAAGCCTTCGAGAGAACATCCGCACCGTAACACAACATAAACATAACAGAACAAATACCCAGAACCCCTTGCATCATTTCTACATTATACACCCCCACTACCACCAAACCCCCCCCTCCGTGCGTCGGTTGAGGTGGGTGGGGATGGGGGGGGGGGGGGCGTTTGGTGGTAGCGGGGGTGTATAATGTAGCCCGGAAGAGTAGGGGATGCATGGGATTCTGGGTATTTGTTCTGTTGTGTTTATGTCGTGTTACAGTGCGGATGTTCTCCCGAAATGTGTTTGTCATTCTTGTTTGGTGTGGGTTCACAGTGGGGCGCATATTAGTAAGAGTGTTAAAGTTGTTTAAACGGGCACCCTCAGTGTGACCTGTATGGCTGTTGAGCAAGTATGCCTTGCAGTCACTTATGTGTGTAAGCAGAGGCCGCATACTACATGTGACCAGGCCGGCACGCAAAAGCGGACGCGACGACATGTTGTAAATAATAAATGATAACTGGGTTATACTTGTATAGCGCTTTTCTACCTTCAAGGTACTCAAAGCGCTTTGACAGTATTTCCACATTCACCCATTCACACACACATTCACACACTGATGGCGGGAGCTGCCATGCAAGGCGCTAACCAGCAGCCATCAGGAGCAAGGGGTGAAGTGTCTTGCCCAAGGACACAACGGACGTGACTAGAATGGTAGAAGGTGGGGATTGAGCCCCAGTAACCAGCAACTCTCCGATTGCTGGCACGGCCACTCTACCAACTAGAGGACGTTAAAGGCAGTGCCATCACGGCATGCCCTCAATATTGTTGTCCGGGTGAAAATCGGAGAATGTTTGCCCCGGGAGATTTCCGGGAGAGGCACTGAAATCCGGAAACCTCCTGAAAAATCGAGGGGGGTCGGCAGGTATGCAGCTGAGCCGCATAGAGTGATCAAAGAGCCGCATGCGGCTCCGGAGCCGCGGGTTACCGACCCCTGAACTAAGCAAAATGATCTGCCAATAGAACAAGAAAATTTGGCTTGTCAAGATTTTCCAAAACAAGTAAAATTAGCTAACCTCAATGAACCCAAAAATACCTTAAAGGGGAACATTATCACCAGACCTATGTAAGCGTCAATATATACCTTGATGTTGCAGAGAAAAGACCATATATTTTTTTAACCGATTTCCGAACTCTAAATGGATGAATTTTGGCGAATTAAACGCCTTTCTATTATTCGCTCTCGGTAAGCAATCCACCATTTTCTCAAACACCGAGTCAATTCAGCTGTTATTTTCCGTTTTTTCGACTGTTTTCCGTACCTTGGAGACATCATGCCTCGTCGGTGTGTTGTCGGAGGGTGTAACAACACGAACAGGGACGGATTCAAGTTGCACCAGTGGCCCAAAGATGCGAAAGTGGCAAGAAATTGGACGTTTGTTCCGCACACTTTACCGACGAAAGCTATGCTACGACAGAGATGGCAAGAATGTGTGGATATCCTGCGACACTCAAAGCAGATGCATTTCCAACGATAAAGTCAAAGAAATCTGCCGCCAGACCCCCATTGAATCTGCCGGAGTGTGTGAGCAATTCAGGGACAAAGGACCTCGCTAGCACGGCAAGCAATGGCGGCAGTTTGTTCCCGCAGACGAGCGAGCTAAACCCCCTATCGACCCTAGCTTCCCTGGCCTGCTGACATCAACTCCAAAACTGGACAGATCAGCTTTCAGGAAAAGAGCGCGGATGAGGGTATGTCTACAGAATATATTAATTGATGAAAATTGGGCTGTCTGCACTCTCAAAGTGCATGTTGTTGCCAAATGTATTTCATATGCTGTAAACCTAGTTCATAGTTGTTAGTTTCCTTTAATGCCAAACAAACACATACCAATCGTTGGTTAGAAGGCGATCGCCAAATTCGTCCTCGCTTTCTCCCGTGTCGCTGGCTGTCGTGTCGTTTTCGTCGGTTTCGCTTGCATACGGTTCAAACCGATATGGCTCAATAGCTTCAGTTTCTTCTTCAATTTCGTTTTCGCTACCTGCCTCCACACTACAACCATCCGTTTCAATACATGCGTAATCTGTTGAATCGCTTAAGCCGCTGAAATCCGAGTCTGAATCCGAGCTAATGTCGCTATAGCTTGCTGTTCTATGCGCCATGTTTGTTTGAGTTGGCATCACTATGTGACGTCACAGGAAAATGGACGGGTGTTTATAACGATGGTTAAAATCAGGCACTTTGAAGCTTTTTTTAGGGATATTGCGTGATGGGTAAAATTTTGAAAAAAACTTCGAAAAATAAAATAAGCCACTGGGAACTGATTTTTAATGGTTTTAACCCTTCTGAAATTGTGATAATGTTCCCCTTTAGAATAAGTATATTCTCACTATCTATTGATAGAAAAAACAAATACAAGACCTTTTTTCTCAGTATGTTGGAAAATATTCTTAAATGAAGTAAATGCTAGTGCCACTATCTTGACATAATGATATGCGCTCGGCATTACATTTCTTGAAACCAGCAAACTTATACTAAAAACTAATTTATTGCATACTTGCCAACCTTGAGACCTCCGATTTTGGGAGGTGGGGGGTGGGGGCGTGGTCGGGGGTGGGGCGGGACGTGGTTGGGGGCGTGGTTAAGAGGGGAGGAGTATATTGACAGCTACAATTCACCAAGTCAAGTATTTCATACATATATATATATATATATATATATATATATATATATATATATATATATATATATATATATATATATATATATATGTATATATATATATATATATATATATAGAGAGAGAGAGATATAGATATAGATATCTACATCCTGAAAATATGCAAACAAAACTGTGTTTAGATAATTGATACTTCAAACTTGCATACATAAATATTAAGGAGTATAACATAACTTGGCTTCTGAGAGTTTCAAAATGTAATGAATAAAATGCTAAAGTTGTTGATAAACAAGCAATTATTTTAATAATTAAATATGGTCATTTTAAATGAATTATTATGATAATTTAAAATCAATTATTTGAAATATGTTTATTTTAATGTATAATTCTATGGCTGGATGTAATAAGGAGTCAGGAAAAAATACAAATAAAAATACAATTAAT
Organism: Nerophis lumbriciformis; assembly: GCF_033978685.3. Classification (NCBI taxonomy): domain Eukaryota; kingdom Metazoa; phylum Chordata; class Actinopteri; order Syngnathiformes; family Syngnathidae; genus Nerophis; species Nerophis lumbriciformis. The sequence goes on along the minus strand of NC_084559.2, from coordinate 5,641,709 downwards.
TTTGATGTTTTTAGCAAAATATAGTAAAAATGTATTTATTTATTTATTTTTTTAATTAATAAATATATTTAATTAATACAATTGATCTCTAGTCTGGATGATTTAGTTCTTGTCACCCTGTTGTCCTCCCGTCATGAAAAAAGGCTGTCCTCACTCAGGTCGCATGGAGCTGGAGGGGGCGTGGCTTCCAGCTCCGGCTGAAAATCGGGAGATTTTCGGGAGAATATTTGTCCCGGGAGCTTTCCGGGAGAGGTGCTGAATTTCGGGAGTCTCCCGGAAAATTCGGGAGGGTTGGCAAGTATGCTTTATTGTTCTTAATGGAAAGGCAACAAGGCAACCGCTTGTTACTCTCGGGGTCTCCTAGCCACTCAGGCAAATCATATTGTCTAAAAATGCATTTTTCCATCGACAACATGACATCATCGCGCCAAGTGCGTGCTCTTTCAGTCAATTAGTGCGGAAGGAATATATGTGTATATATATATATATATATATATATATATATATATATATATATATATATATATATATATATATATATATATATATATACACATACACAGCCCGGCCCCCGGCCAATTTTTTTTTTTTATTGTAATTTTGAAGAATTCATCTGAATGTGCATGAACTATTTCTGTGCAAAATTGTTTGAAATGTCAAATGTTTAAATATTAACTGTCAAATTACTGTACTGTGCCAACTGTACTACTATATGAGTACATATTTTCTATTGTTTCATTGAAAATAAAACAGCAAAGTCCATTTGGCTGTCGTCTGTTTTAATTATAAGACACAATTGTGTCAGAATCATGATTTTTTTTATTTTATGCTTGAAATAAGAAATTATTACTTTAAAAAAGTAGTTTTATACTTGTGAGTGTTGATGACACAGCTTTGCAACAGTTTATATTCTAGTTTCAAGCATGTTTTACTCAATATAGGTCATCAAATCTCAGCAACAAGCTGTAATATCTTACTGAGATCATTTAGGACCAAAACACTTAAAACAAGTAAAACACTCTAACATAAATCTGCTTAGTGAGAAGAATTATCTTATTAGACAGAAAATAAGGAAATATCACCCTTATTTTAGGTATTTAATCTTACTTAGATTTCACTTTTTGCAGTGTAGTCGGAAATAAGCATACATACTGCAAATTTAATAATATCCAGAACTTCTGTGTATTGGCCCATCTTAGGCAATTGTATTTCAGTTTTGTACTATGTTCCTAACGGCGTCACCTTGGCAGTGCAGAGTGGGTTTGTCCCATCTTCCAGCGTCAGTACAAACTGCTGTATTTCTTTCTCCAACTCTGTGATATCCGAATGTACACTCGTAAACAACCCGAGAGCCCACAGTGGAGATGTGATCCCATAGCAGGACCGAATTAGAGATGTCAGGAGGGGCGCCGCAGTCAACTTCTACAGAGATTAGAATGATTATTTAACTGGGATGCTATTTCATTATCACATAGAACAGAAAGTAAAGTTACTGTACCTTTGCATGAAACGTTTGGCTTGGTCCAGTTACCGTTGGACGTGCACAGTGATACACCATCTCCCTCCGTGTGGTTAAATCCTCCTTTACAATAATAACTCACTATACTTCCAAGAGTGGAACTGCCATTCCACATATATCCAGTGTTTGGCAAAGTAGGTGGTTTGCCACACAATATCTCTGGTATAGGATGATACACATAGTACATTTATTAAGTTGGGAATACATTTAGAAAGCTCCTCCGTACGAAGACTTTAAAGGTGCCACATGTACAAACCCTGTTTCCATATGAGTTGGGAAATTGTGTTAGATGTACATATAAACGGAATACAATGAATTGCAAATCATTTTCAACCCATATTCAATTGAATACACTACAAATACAAGATATTTGATGTTCAAACTCATAAACATATTTTTTTTTTTGCAAATAATAATTTACTTAGAATTTCATGGCTGTAACACGTGCCAAAGTAGTTGGGAAAGGGCATGTTCACCACTGTGTTACATGGCCTTTCCATTTAACAACACTCAGTAAACGTTTGGGAACTGAGGAGACACATTTTTTAAGCTTCTCAGGTGGAATTCTTTCCCATTCTTGCTTGATGTACAGCTTAAGTTGTTCAACAGTCTCCGTTGTGGTATTTTAGGCTTCATAATTTCAATGGGAGACAGGTCTGGACTACAGGCAGGCCAGTCCAGTACCCGCACTCTTTTACTATGAAGCCACGTGGCTTGGCATTGTCTTGCTAAAATAAGCAGGGGCGTCCATGATAACGTTGCTTGGATGGCAACATATGTTGCTCCAAAACCTGTATGTACCTTTCAGCATTAATGGCGCCTTCACAGATGTGTAAGTTACCCATGTCTTGGGCACTAATACACCCCCATACCATCACAGATGCTGGCTTTTCAACATTGCGCCTATAACAATCCGGATGGTTCTTTTCCTCTTTGGTCCAGAGGACACGACGTCCACAGTTTCCAAAAACAATTTGAAATGTGGACTCGTCAGACCACAGAACACTTTTCCACTTTGTATCAGTCCATCTTAGATGAGTTTAGGCCCAGCGAAGCCGACGGCGTTTCTGGGTGTTGTTGATAAACGGTTTTCACCTTGCATAGGAGAGCTTTAACTTGCACTTACAGATGTAGCGACCAACTGTAGTTACTGACAGTGGGTTTCTGAAGTGTTCCTGAGCCCATGTGGTGATATCCTTTACACACTGATGTCGCTTGTTGATGCAGTACAGCCTGAGGGATCGAAGGTCACGGACTTAGCTGCTTACGTGCAGTGATTTCTCCAGATTCTCTGAACCCTTTGATGATATTACGGACCGTAGATGGTGAAATCCCTAAATTCCTTGCAATAGCTGGTTGAGAAAGGTTTTTCTTAAACTGTTCCAACAATTTGCCCACGCATTTGTTGACAAAGTTGTGTACCTCGCCCCATCCTTGTTTGTGAATGACTGAGCATTTCATGTAATCTACTTTTATACCCAATCATGGCACCCACCTGTTCCCAATTTGCCTGTTCACCTGTGGGATGTTCCAAATAAGTGTTTGATGAGCATTCCTCAACTTTATCAGTATTTATTGCCACCTTTCCCAACGTCTTTGTCACGTGTTGCTGGCATCAAATTTTAAAGTTAATGATTATTTGCAAAAAAAAAAAAAAAATGTTTATCAGTTTGAACATCAAATATGTTGTCTTTGTAGTGCATTCAACTGAATATGGGTTGAAAAGGATTTGCAAATCATTGTATTCCGTTTATATTTACATCTAACACAATTTCTCAACTCATATGGAAACGGGGTTTGTAATAGTTTCATGTCAAGTCTTTAAATGGCCCCGATATGTCAAAAGGTATTAATAAATCATGTTCTTTTCCAATACCTTTATAACTGATAACGGTAGTTCGGCCGGGATGTGCTCATTTCAAAATCAGATTTACAGTCCCGAAATATTGTTATTGTTTTCATTTCGATGCCCAGCCCTCCACCGTTTGACCAATTAGAAAGTCTGTGAGTGTGTCACATCCAGGTTGCCAGTTACGCACCGCAATTGTCAGAATAATTGCATCTAAGTTATCACAAAACTTTGTGTTTCAATGAGTTCCCGGCTAGCAGACCAATGCTGTCTTTAATCCTAACAAGCAGAAGGCTTGTGAAACTCCGCTGTGTAGGATGGGAAGCAACATGAAGGTGTCCTGTATTATTTCATGTATTGTAATCAACAGAAATATATTGTCGTGACCCAAGAACTACAAAGCGGAGAGGAAGCAGGGCCTGACTCCCCCCTCAAGACGACCTTTTCTGTGAACTGTTTTACGACCTTTTCTTTGAACTGTTCTGTAACCAAAGACAATGGCTGTTTATGACCCACGTCCCTTAGAAACTGCTGTTGCCATGTAATCAGGGAAAGTCCAAATAAAAGAAGTGACGTACAATCTTTCGCCAGAGCGTGCTGGAGACTGCCCAGACGTTTCTCCTCAAATTGAGGCAAATCTAATTCTGTCTCCGTTTAATTCCTTGCTTCTTGTCTCGTTTAACAGATGTCATCAGTGTTTGAACCTGACAGCCATCTTGGTCTGGCTACTGCCACTGGTAAAGTTACTAAACATGTCAGACCTTAGTCAATCAAAAAGTTACCATTCTCAACTTATTCATGACAAAGCCAGGAAAGTAGTCACCAGAAACATCTTCTAGAAGAGTGAGTGTACCTTGGCAAATCACAGGTGCACCCTCCCATCGCCCTGCGGCGGTGCAGGTGGAGACATTGCCGTCTCCCGTGTGGAGATAGCCAGAGTTACATTGATAAAGCACCATGGAGCCCATCCTGGAGCTCGTACTCCACAGCATGTGTGAGTGAGGGAAGGGAGGAGGAGGACCGCAGTAAACCACTGAGGGGTAAGACAGCGACAGTGCATGAAAGCATCACATACAGCGATAATATCAGCGTTATGAAAGCTTCATTTTGTTTTATATGCGTTAAAAAGTTAGGACAGCACGACTCTAAAGTGTTAGCTAACATATTTATAGACAAATACACAACGTAAAGCACATGTATCAAACCAAATCTGTATGTGGCCGCGAAAAATAGAAATAATGTGCATTAATATGCATTAATAAAGCACTACATCTTTCTAAATGTATTTGTTCTTTCAAAAAAAATGACATACCGTATTTTCCGCACTATTAGCCGCACCTAAAAACCACAAATTTACTCAAAAGCTGACAGTGCGGCTTTTAACCCGGTGCGCTTTATATATGGATTAATATTACGATTCATTTTCATAAAGTTTCGATCTCGCAACTTCGGTAAACAGCCGCTATCTTTTTTCCCGGTAGAACAGGAAGCGCTTTTTCTTCTACGCAAGCAACCGCCAAGGTAAGCACCCGCCCCCATAGAACAGGAAGCGCTTCTTCTTCTACTGTAAGCAACCACCCGCCCGCGTAGAAGAAGAAAAAGCGCGCGGATATACCGTACGTTTCATTTCCTTTGTGTGTTTACATCTGTAAAGACCACAAAATGGCTCCTACTAAGCGTCAGGGATCCGGTTCATGAAAAGACGCAATCTCTCCATCCGCACACGGATTACTATTTCACAGCAACTGATATTCCTGTGAACCGCACTGTGGATACAACGGGAGCACGTACAGTGAATATTCGCACCACAGGGAATGACTGTGGTTCTAGCTTGCCATGCTAATGGCCAGAAACTTCCACCCATGGTGATATTCAAAAGGAAGACCTTGCCAAAAGAGACCTTTCCAGCCGGCGTCATCATAAAAGCTAACTCGAAGGGATGGATGAAGAAAAGATGAGCGAGTGGTTAAGGTAAGTTTAAGTTTACGCGAAGAGGCCGGGTGGCTTTTTTCACGCAGCTCTGTCCATGTTGATATACGTATGTTTGTGATTGCACATTTGCGTACATTTTGGGAGTGAACAGAGTTGTTAGAACGCTGGTTTTTAATATATTATTAAAGTTTGACTGACCTATCTGACTGTTTTTTTGACATTCCTTTAGCGCAGTTAGATGCGGCTTACAACACGGGGCGGCTTATAGGTGGACAAAGTTTTGAAATATGCCGTTCATTGAAGGCGCGGCTTTTAACCCAGGGCGCCTTATGGTGCGGAAAATACGGTATACTGTGTACAGTTGCATGTCTTTTAAACTTGAGACATATATGACCATGCAAAAAAACAGTTTTGTTGGCCCCCAGAATATTGTTAAATTAAAAAAATAAAATAAAAATAAAAATAAATATATATATATATATATATATATATTTTTTTTTTTTTTAAATACATTTTTGCTTTTATTTAAAAAAAAAAATAAATAAAAAAATAAAAAAAATAAAAATATATATATTTTTTTTTTAAATAAAAGCAAAAATGTATATATATATATATATATATATGTATTTTTTTTAAATTTTTTAATTTTTTAAATAAAAGCAAAAATTTGTCATGTAATGCGAAAAATTAATTTGAATAAAAAAATTTGATACTAAAACTCAGGCGTGTCCAAACTTATTCTACCAAGGGTTGCATACAAAGTCCAAGGACGCGGGGGCTGTTTTGATTTTTTTTGTTTTAATTTGTAAAAAAGAATTTAAAAAAAGAGAGACAAAAATAGACATGTACTGTATACCAGTGTTTTTCAACCTTTTTTGAGCCGAGGCATTATTTTTCATTGAAAAAATCAGCAGAAATCATTAAAAAATGTAACTCAATTGACAGTAAAAAGTCGTTGTCGCAATTGTTGGATATGACTTTAAACCATAACCAAGCATGCATCAATATAGCTCTTGTCTCAAAGTAGGTGTACTGTCATGACCTGTCACACGACTTATTTGGAGTTTTTTGCTGTTTTCCTGTGTGTAGTGTTTTAGTTCTTGTCTTGCGCTCCTATTTTGGTGGCTTTTTCCCGTTTTGTTGGTATTTTCCTGTAGCAGTTTCATGTTTTCCTTAAAAGCTATTCCCCACATCTGCTTTGTTTCAGCAATCAAGACTATTTCAGTGGTTGCTATCCTTCTTTGTGGGGACATTGTTGATTGTCGTGTCCACAGTAAGTCTTTGCTGTCGTCCAGCATTCTGTTTTTGTTTACTTTGTAGCGAGTTCGTTCTGCATAGCCATCCCCAAGCTTTAATTCCTTTTCTTAGGGGTACTCACCTTTTGTTTATTTTTGGTTTAAGCATTAGATACGACGACATGTTTCCGACATCTACAAAGCAATTAGCTACATGCTGCCACCTACTGATATGGAAGAGTATTACACAGTTACTCTGCCGAGCTCTAGACAGCACAGACACTCAACAACAACACATCATTTGCAGACTACAATTACTATAATTTGCAAAAAATATTTTTTTACCTCAAATAGGTGAAATTATATAATCTTCCACGGTACACCAGACTGTATCTCACGGCACACTAGTTGTTGAAAAACTGCTGTATACGGTATTTAAAGTGTTGTTTTGTAGTTTTGGACTCCCATAGTTCCTGTTTTTGTGCAGCCTTGTTTGTTTTTAGTTACCATAGGTGCTTATTGTTTCCACCTGTCTCTGATTGGTGCTCGGGACGCTCACCTGTTTCCCGAGCACTAATCAGAGGGACTATTTAATCCTGCATTTGCCGGTCAGTGGGGCTGGCTTCATTGTTTGATATATGCAACCTGTTACGTTTGGTCTTCGTGTTTCCTAGCCATACTTGCCAACCCTCCCGAATTTTCCGGGAGACTCCCGAAATTCAGCGCCTCTCCCGAAAACCTCCCGGGACAAATATTCTCCCAAAAATCTCCCGATTTTCAGCCGGAGCTGGAAGCCACGCCCCCTCCAGCTCCATGCGGACCTGAGTGAGGACAGCCTTTTTTCATGACGGGAGGACAACAGGGTGACAAGAACTAAATCATCCAGACTAGAGATAAATTGTATTATTATGTTTATCTTACCTAAAAATAAATATATTTATTAATTAAAAAAAAAAAAACTAAATACATGTTTACTATATTTTGCTAAAAACATCAAAATTAATTGTATTTTTATTTGTATTTTTTCCTGACTCCTTATTACATCCAGCCATACAATTATACATTAAAATAAACATATTTGAAATAATTGATTTTAAATTATCATAATAATTCATTTAAAATGACCATATTTAATTATTAAAATATTTGCTTGTTTATCAACAACTTTAGCATTTTATTCATTACATTTTGAAAATCTCAGAAGCCAAATTATGTTATATTCCTTAATATTTATTTATGCAAGTTTGAAGTATCAATTATCTAAACACAGTTTTGTTTGCATATTTTCAGGATGTAGATATCTATATATATGTATGAAATACCTGACTTGGTGAATTCTAGCTGTCAATATACTCCTCCCCTCTTAACCACGCCCCCAACCACGCCCCGCCCCACCCCTGACCACGCCCCCACCTCCCGAAATCGGAGGTCTCAAGGTTGGCAAGTATGTTCCTAGCTCATGATTCCTGCTCAAAGTTTTTTCCTTAGCTTCCCGTGCGATCGGCACGCATCCCTTTTGCTTGTTTTCTGTTTTTGGTACTACGCGTTATTTTTTTGATGATTAAATCATGTTCCTACCTGCACGCCTTGCCCGGAGTGGTCCGTCTGCATCCCTGGAGAATGAACCCCCGCGGTAAGCTGCGAAACCCCACCCCCTCCGCCGTGACACCGTATATGTAATGTCTGTTTTTAGAATTTTTTACAAAATAGATATATATCAAAATGGCCCCCGCATACTTTTGACTTTTTAGTATGCGGTCCTTGTTGGAAAAAGTTGGGTCACCCCTATATTAACATATAGTGCAAAACATTTTTTGTTACAATAAAATACTTGGGGGTTAGGGTTAGGGTTAGGGTTAGGGTTAACCCAAACCCTAACCCCTAACCCTAACCCTTCCAACCCTAACCCTAACCCCTAACCCTAACCCTAATCCTAACTCTAACCCTTCTAACCCTAACCCTAACCCCTAACCCTAACCCTTCTAACCCTAACCCTAACCCTAACCCTAACCCTAACCCAAACCCTTAACCCAAACCCAAACCCTAACCCCTAACCCTAACCCTAACCCTTCTAACCCTAACCCTAACCCAAACCCAAACCCAAACCCTAACCCTAACCCCTAACCCTAACCCTAACCCTTCTAACACTAACCCTAACCCTAACCCCAACCATAACCCTTCTAACCCTAACCCTAACCCCTAACCCTAACCCTAACCCTTCTAACCCTAACCCTAACCCTAACCCTTCTAACCCTAACCCTAACCCAAACCCAAACCCTAACCCCTAACCCTAACCCTAACCCTTCTAACCCTAACCCTAACCCTAACCCAAACCCAAACCCAAACCCTAACCCCTAACCCTAACCCTTCTAACCCTAACCCTAACCCCTAACCCTAACCCTAACCCTAACCCTTCTAACCCTAACCCTAACCCTAACCCTGACTTATGCTTTCAAAAGCAAGTACGTTATCCATCAATTTGACAACATAATGAAGTGAATATACTTCACAATTCTTATTCTGCATATTCACTGCAATGAAAATGAGTTTGATACCCCTGATGCAGAGTATAGTGATCCTAAAAGTATACGGTTTGAGGCAACAATAATAGGTTTGGCCATTCGCTCTTGTTTTGTTACCTTCACAGACCAAGGTGGTCTCAGTCCACAGTCCGTCAGCTCCACACAGTGAAACATTGTTTCCACTCCTCTTTACCGAGCCTTCATCACAGTCAAAGGTGGCCATGCTTCTGTAGGTCGTCCCTGTCGTTGAGAGCAGTACTGTGTACTCCTGCAGCACAGGCGGCCCACAGTCCACCACTGAATGGGGTCATAAAACACTACAATTAGAACCTCACTCAGTCAGATCATTGTTTGGCAGGCGCTTGCAGATCGATCAAAAATATCAATACCAAGGGAGGTATCAGTATCGATTGGACACCAGCGTAGTTTGTGTTTCTTTTCGCAGTATCTGTGTTTAGTTTTGTTGTTTATATTGCTCACATTGTTGACATCCATCCATTTTCTACCGCGTGTCCCTTTTGCTGGAGCCTATCTCAGCTGCATTCGGGCGGTAGGCGGGGTACACCCTGGACAAGTCGCCACCTCATGTTGAGGTATATTCTATAAAGTTGCTTGATGTCACTGGCTTCAAATGACAAAATGTAGGAACACCATCAACATTTTACTTTTGTTTACTTATTCAAGGATTCAAGGAACTTTATTGTCATACCAGCGCATAAGACACAATATAAAGCTGCCACAAATGATTGGAGGATGCGGGAAGAACTGTGGCTACTCTTGTGATTTTGGATCACATCGGACTGTCTGCCCCGCAGGTTTGAGGACCAGTCATAGACAATTTAGAGTGAAAAGCAAATTTTATTTTCACTTGCATACAAAACATTCTAACTTGGATTGTTTCCCTGGCTTCGAGACTCTCCCGAAGGACAACGCGGCGAAGACACAACAAACTCCATTCTTGTCTCTCATGGACACACACCTGTTGTTGTTGACTTTGGACTAGCGACTGCACGACATCAAGGCCGCGGAACAGAGACACACTGCAGGCTTACGCACACACATGCATCCACAAAAAATATACGCCACACACATACATACCACACCCCCAATCCAACGCCCTTTACGCAAATCCCATAGGGGTGATGGACGGATGATTTTTATTTTTATTTTTTATTAAGGATCCCCATTAGCTGGTTGCCTCAACAACCCACTAGTCTTCCTGGGGTCCACAATTCAATACAATTACAAGTAAAAGCATATAATTATAACTACACCATACAGAAAAAATAATAAAATAAAAGCATCAATAAGAAAACAAGCAAACAATTTACAGTCACAGAATAATAATTACCATATAAATATAACAAGTACTTATTATCCATTATAATATCCCTAATGAGGTCAGCTGATTTGTTGTTATTGGATGGTCAGCGCCTGAGAGCTGCAGCCTACCACCATGGCCCCCCACTCCCTCCCCTCTGTTGCTAGATATCTCGAGATGTACGTTGTGATATGTATATGTGCTTTGCTATGGGGGTTTAGTTTTTTTCCCACTCCAGACTATAGATAGTATTTTTTTTTACTCCTCCTTCCCCAGCGTTTACCTTTTTCCCATCTTTTACGGGGCGCCTTGTGACGACCCATCAGTGTTCCTGTTCTGCAACCCTGTACACTGTTTGTTTGTCTCATCTTGAACGGGTTTGTGCTGAAAAGAAAGTTTTGTTGTACTTTTGCAATGACAATAAAGACCTACCTACCTATCTATATGGTACGGAATTTAGCATCCGAGATCTTAATGATACCACAAGAACGACAGTACTGTATGTACGGAGATGGGTGCTGTGCAATATGGACACAAATGTATTATCACTTGGTGGTTTAGAGGAAACGTTGGTACTTTTAACGCATTTTAACACTGGCTCTGTACGCCTCTTACGGTGGACCAGGGGTTAGTGTAAGTGCCTCACAATAGGAAGATCCTGGGTTCGATCCCCGGAGCTCTGGGTCTTTCTGTGTGGAGTTTGCATGTTCCCCCCCCCCGTGACTGCGTGGGTTCCCTCCGGGTACTCCGGCTTCCTCCCACCTCCAAAGACATGCACCTGGGGATAGGTTGATTGGCAACACTAAATGGTCCCTAGTGTGTGAATGTTGTCTGTCTATCTGTGTTGGCCCTGTGATGAGGTGGCGACTTGTCCAGGGTGTACCCGGCCTACCGCCCGAATGCAGCTGAGATAGGCTCCATTACCGCCCGCGACCCCAGAAAAAGGGACAGGCGGTAGAAAATGGATGGATTGATGGGTTGATTTACATCTCAACCTGATACTGCTGATACTCGGCAGTTGGTATGGACACTATCAATATTTGGATCGATCCGCACATCCCGACAAAACAACAATTGCAGCAAGTTTTAATAATGCACTTTGACCTTTGCATGAAGTCTTATCCTTGAGAGGGTGAAAGGGTTCCTTCCCATCCTGGACTCGGTATCCCAGCTGGCAACTGCAGTCAAAACTTCCATTCAGGTTCCTGCACTGAGCTCCTTGTCCACACAGCCCCGACACGCTGCACTCATCCAGGTCTGCACAGCCAGCAGGAAACAAGCTTTTTAATCAGGTAGGCCTGAAATGTGACTTCTTTCCACTTTTTAGCACCTGGCAGTCAACTCACCCTGGCAGTGTGTGCCGTCGTTAGGAATGAAGACGGGCATGTTGTTGGAAGCCATGTATCCGTGCAGGCAGGTGCAGTAGTAACTGCCGTGGGTGTTGTGGCACGTCGTATGCTGACCACAGATCTTTGTGGCTCCTATCTGACATTCGTCTTTATCTGGGAGCAAGAACCCATTCAAGTGCAGGAACAACATGGATTACACATGCACCATCTGAGTACAGTCCAGTACAAGCATACTTGCCAACCTTGAGACCTCCGATTTCGGGAGGTGGGGGGTGGGGGCGTGGTCGGGGGTGGGGCGAGGCGTGGTTGGGGGCGTGGTTAAGAGGGGAGGAGTATATTGACAGCTAGAATTCACCAAGTCAAGTATTTCATACATACATATATATATATATATATATGTGTGTGTGTGTATATATACAGTATATAATCTACATCCTGAAAATATGCAAACAAAACTGTGTTTAGATAATTGATACTTCAAACTTGCATAAATAAATATTAAGGAATATAACATAACTTGACTTCTGAGAGCTTCAAAATGTAATGAATCAAATGCTAAAGTTGTTGATAAACAAGCAATTATTTTAATAATTAAATATGGTCATTTTAAATGAATTATTATGATCATTTAAAATGTATTATTTCAAATATGTTTATTTTAATGTATAATTCTATGGCTGGATGTAATAAGGAGTCAGAAAAAATACAAATAAAAATACAATTAATTTTGATGTTTTTAGCAAAATATAGCAAAAATGTATTTAGATTTTTTTTTTTTTTTTTAATTGATAAATATATTTATTTTTTAGGTAAGATAAACATAATAATACAATTTATCTCTAGTCTGGATGATTTAGTTCTTGTCACCCTGTTGTCCTCCCGTTGTGAAAAAAGGCTGTCCTCACTCAGGTCCGCATGGAGCCCCCTCCAGTTCCGGCTGAAAATCGGGAGATTTCCGGAAGAATATTTGTCCCGGGAGGTTTTCGGGTGAGGCGTTGAATTTCGGGAGTCTCCCAGAAAATTCGGGAGGGTTGGCAAGTATGAGTACAAGAGTGGAGTGCATTGTCCACAATAGTTATGATTTTGACATGATACACATTTAGTCAATACTGGGTGTAAATGGCAGCATATTTTGTTCATGAGAAAAATGCAGTTCTGTCATGCTACGTTTTTTGTTTTTTTTGTGCCTTTATTTTGAAGAGCCCACTCTTATTCTGTTACTTCCTTTATTGCTGATGCTTGACTTCCTGCTGCCGTCCAGTCTGACTTCAACAGCATTCTCACGTTACTCCAGGACTGGTAAAACATGCTGACAAAGACACATTTGTCATATTCTGTGTGAATATTTGTGAGAGGTTATTTTATTGTGCCTCGTGTTTGTATGTCACATTTAAGCAGAGTCACTACAAGCTGTGTGTGGAAGCTAGGCCAGGGGTCGGCAACCCAAAATGTTGAAAGAGCCATATTGGACCAAAAATACAAAAACAAATCTGTCTGGAGCCGCAAAAAAATTAAAAGCCATATTACATACAGATAGTGTGTCATGAGATATAAATTGAATTAAGAGGACTTAAAGGAAACTAAATGAGCTCAAATATACCTACAAACGAGGCATTATGATGCAATATGTACATATAGCTAGCCTAAATAGCATGTTAGCATCGATTAGATTGCAGTCATGCAGTGAACAAATATGTCTGATTAGCACTCCACACAAGTCAATAACATCAACAAAACTCACCTTTGTGCATTCATGCACAACGTAAAAAGTTTGGTGGACAAAATGAGACGGAAAAAGAAGTGGCATAAAACACGTCCTAGAAAGTTATACATGTAAACAAACTAGGGTGAGTTCAAGGACCGCCAAAATTAGTAGGACAAAACAGCGCTCGCCAAATACTCGAATCAGTGAAGCATGTTTAATATAAACAGTGGGATTTATGACAATTAGGGAGGTTTGTGTCATGTTTGTCTTCCTACAGAAACCATATTAAAACAAAAAATATATTTTTCCCCCTCATCTTTTTCCATTTTTCATACATCTTTGAAAAAGCTCCAGGGAGCCACTAGGGCGGCGCTAAAGAGCCGCATGCGGCTCTAGAGCCGCGGGTTGCCGACCCCTGAGTGAGGCTAACAAGCTGAGCAAATTCAGCGCCCTCGGAAGCGGAAGGAGGTAGGAGAAGACTAATGGTTCATTTCATTTAAAACAAACGGGAAAATGTCATTATTTTTATTTACTAAAAAAGATTTGTTTGTAAGTTTAAAAATGTAAACATGATTTATGCATGGTTTGTGGAAATATGGTACGATGGCATTTGTATTTTCTGTCCATCTTAAAGGCCTACTGAAATTAAGGCTGCAGCTAACGATTATTTTTCTATCGATTAATCGATAGGTTATTTTTTTCGATTAATCGGTTAATCTATAGATTATTTTTTTCGATTAATCTATAGATTATTTTTCCTTTTACCGATTTTTTTTATTTATTTAAAATGAAGATGAAAAAATAAATGTAGGCAAGTTTTTTTCAAAAGGCATGGCTTTTATTTACAAAAAAAAAAAAAAGTATGGCCTCTCAGTCAACATTGACAACAACATGACAAAATATTCTGTAACAATGTAAACATTTAAAACTTTTAACATTTAACAAAATTAAAAGTAGCTTATTTGCTTTTTAATGTGCAAATATAAAAGTAAAAATCCAGTGCAAATCTTAATATTCTGCAATAGTATAAGCATTTCAAAAGTAAAAGTATTGCTTTATTTTGCTTTAAAATGTGCAAAAATAAAGATAAACATCCAATACAAAAAAGTGCGTATTTCCTTGAATTGGCGCCGGGTATATAGTATTCGCATGCCTCGAATTACTGCCGGGTCAAACTCGTTTCGCAAAATAATTAGCGCATGCTTAGCATTACCGCCGGCTCAGGATTAACGCCGGGTCAAACTCGTTTCGCAAAATATTATTTTTATTAGCATATGCCTACAACTTTCGCCGGGTCAAACTCGTCACGTCACGAGTCATCATTTTCAAAATGGAGGAGGCTGATTTCAATCATTTGAAATCGCATAAAGGGAAGAAGATTAAGAGCTATTCAGTAGGATTTAAGGTCCAAGCTATTGAATATGCTAAAAAGAACAGTAAGCAGCTATGTTTTATTAATATACCGTAGCTGCGTGTGTCAAACATGATTCATTAAATGACTCCCGCCTCCTGCTGGTAGAGGGCGCTAGTGATCCTTCTTGCGACTACCGGTACTGCAGAAGACCGGTGCTGCAGAAGAAGACAACAAGCAACAAGAGTGAGCAGCGATCGTTTGCTTGCACTTTTAACATGGAGGATTACATACAGTGTTTCCCACACATTCATTTATTTGTGGCGGCCCGCCACGAAAGAATTACGTCCGCCACAAATGGAGTTTTCGGCTTTTGACTCGCTCGACCGCTCATAAAAGCAATGGGACTCTGTCTGTGAATGTACCTTGTAGTTACAACTTCGGTGCAGTAGGTGGCGGTAGCCTACTATGCATCGTAACTCCGCCAATGGCACTTAATTCACCTGGTGGGCCAGAAGAAGAAGACAACGACGGAGTAAAAGAAAAATGGACCGACCGGATCAAAATACGAGGGTAATATAGGTTATATGTAGATAGGTTATAGCTGCATCGCTCGCGGCTCGTCATATATTTAACGTTAATCCGCGATTTCACCGAGCGTTTCACTGACGGTGAGCAGCCTGACGCTGCTTCATTAACACCGCCGCTGTTTGAGTCGGGGTCCGGGGCAGACGCACGTAATAACAATCACTTGTTTTCATACCGACGAGCTAACGTGTCCAGGTTATAACTCTGTTGTCAATAAACACACGTGGAGACGGTGCTTCAGATACTACATTAATACTCAAGCTAAAATGTCCACTGTCCACTGCAGCATGTGAATGCAATGAAAAGAATACAATCTGAGCCAACCAGCTGTTAAAATGTTGTCCAGGTTAATGTTTTGGCCATTAAAAGCCCTTCATTTCAAGATTTCAACTGTGATCGGGCTTTAAACAGGTGGCTGACCTGTTCAGATGAGTGTAACTGCTACTGGTCAAATAATGTGAAATAGCATTTAATTTTACATGTATGCAATGCCATTTAAATGTAATTATAGATAATAATAATAATAATAATAAATACTGTGTAGTGTTATAAATAGTCAACGGGAAGGATTTTAGTAAGATATAAGCCATGAGCACTACACAGCCAGAAAAAAACCTAGGCAGGACAAGTAAAAATATTGGGGCAAGTAGATTTGAGAAGTCGGGCAAGTAGAAAAATTAGGGCGGAGGGAACAGGTGAGACTCAGCAAACACTGAAAAATAAAGCAGGGTCAGATCAGAAATGCACTTTTCCAATGAAAAGGGTCCTAATTTATATTCTTATGTGCCTTATAGAGAGGACCACGACAAAACATAGAGCGACTAGCTCCAGTGCGACCTGTTCAGCAGCAGCAGGAGGAGGAGGAGGAGGTTGACTGACTGTGGCAGGACACCTCTGCCTCTGTTTCACTTTATGTTGCTGGTAAATAATATGGTTGTAGTAGTAGGCTAAAGTTAAATTATTTAGTATTCACTAATTAAAGGGGCAGAGCTTTAAGAGACATTTTAGCTTTTATATTTTATAAGCTATATTTTTTGTAAGAACCACAATTAATAAATATATTTCAGTGAATAACTAATTGTTCAAATCTGTATATAAATATGTACATAAAGTGTAATTATATTCCAACTCCGCGTTCTTCTTGGTCATCGCCACCCCCCGCCCCCTGGCCACACCACCACAAATAGATGCCTGCCCTGTGGGAAACACTGACATATCTAAAATAAAACAGTTTTCTAAACTGGACTTTCAATCAAAGCAGGAGGTAATACTTAAAGGAATATCTCCATCGAGACAGAGAGACTTTTAAAACTGAAGAAAGATAAGGAAGACTTCTATAAACAAGTTATCGATGCTTTTGATCAGAATACTCATTTATAAGTAAAGGTAAGACCATAATAACGTTTTTTTTATTAAATGTGCTTTTCATGATGGTATCCTTACATCACTCAAATTTATAAGGGCAGGCCTAAATTTACCCCACGCCTTTTGGTAAGCGCAGGAGTGAGAAGAGGTTTTAAATTAATTAGCGCCCCGGAGGCTATTCTAGGAAATACGGTATGGGACGCGTCAACGCCGTTTTACGTAATCGATGACGTCGACTCATTTCAGCCTTAACTGAAATGCGATTTTCTTATTTAAACGGGGATAGCAGGTCCATTCTATGTGTCATACTTGATCATTTCGCGATATTGCCATATTTTTGCTGAAAGGATTTAGTAAAGAACATCGACGATAAAGTTCGCAACTTTTGGTCGCTGATAAAAAAGCCTTGACTGTACCGGAAGTAGCAGATGAGTAGCGTGACGTCACAGGTTGTGGAGCTCCTCACATCTGCACATTGTTTACAATCATGGCCACCAGCAGCGAGAGCGATTCGGACCGAGAAAGCGACGATTTCCCCATTAATTTGAGCGAGGATGAAAGATTTGTGGATGAGGAAAGTGAGAGTGAAGGACTAGAGGGCAGTGGGAGCAATTCAGATAGGGAAGATGCTGTGAGAGGCGGGTGGGACCTGATATTCAGCTGGGAATGACTAAAATAGTAAATAAACACAAGACATATATATACTTTATTAGCCACAACACAACCAGGCTTATATTTAATATGCCACAAATTAATCCCGCATAACAAACACCTCCCCCCTCCCGTCCATATAACCCGCCAATACAACTTAAACACCTGCACAACACACTCAATCCCACAGCCCAAAGTACCGTTCACCTCCCCAAAGTTCATACAGCACATATATTTCCCCAAAGTCCCCAAAGTTACGTACTTGACATGCACATAGCGGCACGCACGTACGGGCAAGCGATCAAATGTTTGGAAGCCGCAGCTGCATGCGTAGTCACGGTACCGCGTCTGCGCATTCAACTCAAAGTCCTCCTGGTAAGAGTCTCTGTTGTCCCAGTTCTCCACAGGCCAATGGTAAAGCTTGACTGTCATCTTTCGGGAATGTAAACAATGAAACACCGGCTGTGTTATCCGGCAAAACAGTCAGGGGGTGCATTCTACGGCGGGGGTGCGTTATCCAGCACAACACCTGTCGCAATACACCGCTTCCCACCTACAGCTTTCTTCTTTGCTGTCTCCATTGTTCATTGAACAAATTGCAAAAGATTCACCAACACAGATGTCCAGAATACTGTGGAATTTTGCGATGAAAACAGACGACTTAATAGCTGGCCACCATGCTGTCCCAAAATGTCCGCTACAATCCGTGACGTCACGCGCTGACGTCATCATACCGAGACGTTTTCAGCAGGATATTTTGCGCGTAATTTAAAATTGCACTTTAGTAAGCTAATATTGTCATGCCATATTGGCATGTGTTGCAATGTTAAGATTTCATCATTGATATATAAACTATCAGACTGCGTGGTCGGTAGTAGTGGGTTTCAGTAGGCCTTTAATAGTTTTCACGGTGTCAAAATTGTAAGGAGAAAAGGTGGAGAGAATTAAAGTTGCACCAGTCTCTGCATCTTGTGTCATTAATCCAAGTGGGCCACTACATTGGGGAAATAAGTATTTTACCAATTCAGTGTTGCATTTAGTTCCAGTTCCCCCTAGTTTTATAGCTTGGGGGAACAAAAGCATACGCACATGCGTACCCTATTTTCCGGACTATAAAGCGCCCTTAAAATCCTTTTTTCCCCCCTCAAAACTCGACGGTGCACCTTATAACCCGGTGCGCCTAATGTACGGAATAGTTCTGGTTTTGCTTACCGACCTCAAAGCAGTTTTATTTGGTACATGGTGAAATGATAAGTGTGACCAGTAGATGGCAGTCAAACATAAGAGATACGTGTCGACTGCAATATGACTCAAGTAAACAACACCAACATTTTATATGTTCCATTGAAAATATAGAACATTACACACGGCGCTCAAAAATTCTATCAAAATGTTTTAGTATGACTTTGGTAAGCTATGAAGCCGCACCGCTTGTTGGATTGTACTGTGCTTCAACATAGGAGTATTATTATGGTGTGTGTATAAGGTAAGACATTATCTGGCGTTTTGTTTCGCAATATTATGCAAAAGCAACTCTTCTTACTTTCTGGTACCTGCTGATCTGTATTTGGGATCTGCATAAGGCCTGAAAATGTGCGCGCGTCCACCTTTGTAGTCCGTGACGACGCCGTAGTCGATAAGCTTCTTCTTGTTATGTGACATTCATCCTCCGCTGTTGTCATTTATAATATAAAGTAGTGTAAAGTTCTTACTTACATCTGTCAGTAAACTCGCCATGAAAGCACTAAAACATACCGGTGTAGTGAGTTTACATTATTCACCCAAGGAACTTTAGTTATTAGAGAGTTCCGGTCGGACGGTTTTTCACGGGACACATTTCTTTGTTGTTGTTTCCGGATGAGGAGATGCTGCTCCGTTATTGATTGAAGTAAAGTCTGAATGTCATTAAAACAGTTAGCTCCATCTTTTGACACTTCTTCCACTCCCGTCCTTGCACGCTACACCGCTACAACAAAGATGACGGGGAGAAGACGCTGTCGAAGGTGAGCCACGTAAATAAGACCGGCCACAAAACGGCGCATCCTGAAGCGACTGTCAGAAAGCAACTTGAAGATGATCTGTAAAACATCATCTATGCAACATTTTGACCAAAGAACCACCATCACATGCTATCTAAGTCCGTGTTTTTCAACCTTTTTTGAGCCAAGACAAATTTTTTGCGTTGAAAATATCCGGAGGCACACCACCAGCAGAAATCATTAAAAAACGAAACTCAGTTGACAGTAAAAAGTCGTTGTTTAAACAATAACCAAGCATGCATCACTATAGCTCTTGTCTCAAAGTAGGTGTACTGTCACCACTTGTCACATCACACCCTGACCTATTTGGAGTTTTTTGCAGTTTTCCTGTGTGTAGTGTTTTAGTTCTTGTCTTGCGCTCCTATTTTGGTGGCTTTTTCTCTTTTTTTTGGTGTTTTCTTGTAGCAGTTTCATGTCTTCCTTTGAGCGAGATTTCCCGCATCTACTTTGTTTTAACAATCAAGAATATTTCAGTTGTTTTTATGCTTCTTAGTGGGGACATTGATTGTCGTGTCATGTTCGGATGTACATTGTGGACGCCGTCTTTGCTCCGCAGTAAGTCTTTGCTGTCGTCCAGCATTCTGTTTTTGTTTACTCTGTTGCCAGTTCAGTTTTAGTTTCGTTCTGCATAGCCTTCCCTAAGCTTTAATGCCTTTTCTTAGGGGCACTCACCTTTTGTTTATTTTTTGTTTATTTTTGTTTTGTTTTAGCATTAGATACCATCTACAAAGCAATTAGCTACCGGCTGCCACCTACTGATATGGAAGAGTATTACACGGTTACTCTGCCGAGCTCTAGACAGCACCGACACTCAACAACAACACATCATTTGCAGACTATAATTACTGGTTTGAAAATAATATTTTTAACCCAAATAGGTGAAATGAGATAATCTCCCACGGCACACCAGACTGTATCTTACGGCACACTAGTGATTGAAAAACAATGCCTTAGGGGATCGGCTCCAATTTCGTTGTTCTTTGAACCTGTTCACTGTAATAATGACAATAAAACTCTATTCTATTCTAACCCTAACTCTCTAACCCCAACCCTAACCCTAACCAAATAACTCTAATCTAAGTCTTTGTGACTTAGAATATGTTCCCCATACTAAAGTGTTACCGTCATCTTTTTTAGTGAGTTGTAAAATGAGAAGTTCCTACCTTGACACAAGGTCCTTCCATTTCCTACAAATCCATACTTGCAGTTGCAAACTTTTCCCGAGTTATCGGACTTATCGTCACACGTGGCGTCGACATGGCAGCTGGCACACACGTCCCGGACATTGGCGGCTGCCGGAATCCCTGAGAGGCGGGAAAAGACGAGGTGACAAAAAAATAAAAATAATGCTTGAATAGCACTTTTTGCGTTAGCCCGCTCACCTGCGACCACCCACAACAGGGAGAGAATGAGCACAGGTGCGCTTCTCTCGTCCATCTCCTGCCTGTGGTCTTCACTCCGTCACAAAGTCGTCAGCTTCTTTCATTTTGAGACGCTGAGGAGGATTGGGTGGGCGGGTCTTCTTTTACTTGCCCTTTTTCGTGGTTTCAACGGTCATGCTGACACATTCGGTTATACTTCACTCACAATGGGGAAGTTGATAACAGGGTACCACCCACCGCCCACCACATCGTCACACCACAGCAGGGGTTGTTTTCAGCCGGGGGCCTCCTCATACAGTGGGGCCATCTCGGTACCTTTTTATGCATTAAAGATGCTTAAAGTAATCCAATGTAGGTCAATTGCTATCTCAACAAAACACCCTCGTTCCAGTTTCATGTCATTGGTGTTGTACTCACTTATGTCCAAGCCCCTCGGACCGGCTGACTAAGCGTTTGTCGACATAACTCAAATCAAAACCAAAACCAGCCACTGCTTGAATATTTACTGTATTTTCCAGATAGTCTTGTCCCCATCCATCCATCCATCCATTTTCTACTGCTTATTCCCTTCGTCTAGAGATGTCCGATAATGGCTTTTTTTGCCAATATATTGTAGCGTCCCGGAAGACTTAGTACTGCAAGGGCTTCTGGGTATTTGTTCTGTTGTGTTTATGTTGTGTTACGGTGCGGATGTTCTCCCGAAATGTGTTTGTCATTCTTGTTTGGTGTGGGTTCACAGTGTGGCGCATATTTGTAACAGTGTTAAAGTTGTTTATACGGCCACCCTCAGTGTGACCTGTATGGCTGTTGACCAAGCATGCCTTGCATTCACTTGTGTGTGTGAAAAGCCGTAGGTATTATGTGACTGGGCCGGCACGCAAAGGCAGTGCCTTTAAGGTTTATTGGCGCTCTGTACTTCTCCCTACGTCCGTGTACACAGCGACGTTTTAAAAAGTCATAGATTTTACTTTTTAAAAACCGATACCGATAATTTCCGATATCACATTTTAAAGCATTTATGGCCGATATTATCGGACATCTCTACCTTCGTCCCATACCAATATTTTGGTACCGGTACCAAAATTATTTCGATACTTTTCGGTACTTTTCTAAATGAAGGGGACCACAAAAAATGGCATTATTGGCTTTATTTTAACAAAAAAATCTTAGGGTACATTAAACATATGTTTATTATTGCAAGTTTGTCCTTAAATAAAATAGTGAACATACTAGACAACTTGTCTTTTAGTAGTAAGTAAACAAACAAAGGCTCCTAATTAGTCTGCTGACGTATGCAGTAACATATTGTGTCATTTATACACTTATTATGTTGTCAACTTTATTAAGGACAAGTGGTAGAAAATTAATTATTAATCTACTTGTTCATTTACTGTTAATATCTGCTTACTTCCTGTTTCAACATGTTCTATCTACACTTCTGTTCAAATGTAATAATCACTTATTCTTCTGTTGTTTGATACTTTACATTAGTTTTGGATGATACCACAAATTTAGGTATCAATCCGATACCAAGTAGTTACAGGATCATACATTGGTTTTGATTGATTGATTGATTGAAATTTTTATTAGTAGATTGCACAGTACAGTACATATTCTGTACAATTGACCACTAAATGGTAACACCCGAATACGTTTTTAAATTATTATTATTATTTTTTTTAAATTAAATCAACATAAAAAACACAAGATACACTTACAATTAGTGCACCAACTCAAAAATCCTCCCTCCCCCATTCACACTCATTCACACAAAAGGGTTGTTTCTTTCTGTTATTAATATTCTGGTTCCTACATTATATATCAATATATATCAATACAGTCTGCAGGGATACAGTCCGTAAGCACACATGATTGTATTTTTTTATGAAGAAAAAAAAATCCCCCAAGCCAAAATGCGTCCGTTCTCCCTTTTCTGTCTACACACTGTGTCTGCCTGTAAGTACTCCGTGTGTGTGCGCTGCCGAACATGCTCCTCTGCTCGTAAAACCAGCAACATACCTGCCAACTACTCCGGTTTTCCCGTAATTAGTACGGTTTTCATCAACCTATTCCGGGTTATGGTTGCAGTGATAAAAAATACGGTTTTTCATTAATTAAAAAAAATATATATTTTTTAAGTTTTATTCACGAAATCGCGTAACATTGTTACGCGATTTCGTGAATAAAACTTTTGTTTTATTTTTTGTTGTTAAACAACAATGACAATCGACACTGCTTCCCGTAACTTCCTATCGAGCCATTCCGGCTATTTATAGCACCGCTGCCAAGCACGAGGCCATTGTTTCCAAACGAGCGAACGATCATGGAATCAGCCGGAGAAAAATCGCAAACGAGTCTTAAACCGAAAAGAAAACTGCAGTCATTCCGTGAAGAATATTCAAAAGCCTATCCGGGAATAATTATCCGTTCCAAAAAGGGTGAAAACTACGCGAATTGCACCTTGTGCAGACAAGATTTTTCGATCGGACACGGAGGAATTAGCGATGTAAAAGACCACGTTGGGACAAAAAAACACAAGTCTAATGCCGTTGCTAGCGATACAAGTGGAAAACTTTCAACGTTTTTCGTCGCCCAAACAGATTCTTTGGATGTGATAAATGCCAAAGTTTTATTTACGGAGGCAATAATTGAGCATGGACTTCCAATCTGATAGAATAAATTTGGAATTTAGCCACAAAAAGGTAATGACACCAATGTTATCTATTGGAATTGTTTAGTACTGTTAAAAGTGTTATACTATGTATGCTTTCAAGTCCAAGTTGAAGAAATCTTGTTAAATGTTGACAGCATAACTACCAAAGTACAGAAGTATGTCCTTAATATTTTTGCAGTGCTTTTGCTGTTGAAAAGTTAAAATGATTACATTAGAGATGTGATGTGCCACTTTTCAAGTGTCTGATGGCTTAAATTAATTGTCATTAATTTTTCATATTTTGAATTCTTTTGAAAGGCTTACAAAAAAACTACATTTGAATTGTAATTCCATGCTATTGACAGGACTATTAATTTTAATGAAGTTAGCTTACCATGTTTACAGTATGATAATTGTGATAGAAATGTGAATTTTAGGCACAGAATATTTTTTACAATTGAACAAGGCAGTAGATTATACAAGCTTGGACAGAAAGTTAATAATGACACCAATTTTTTTTTTATTGCAATTGTTTAGTACTGTTTTACCATTTGTTTACTGTAAAAAGTGTTTATACTGTTTATACTTTCAATTAACAAATTGAAGTCTTGTGAAAGGTTGACAGGATAACTGGCATTAACTGTCAAAATAATTTCAAACTATTGAAGTTAGCTTACAGAATAAACATGTCAATCAACCCATATGATTTTTGCTGTAATATTTTTGTTTTGAAAAGTCACTGTGACTGATAGAAAAGTGATGGTTTTAGCAACATTTTAACCTGTCTGAATGCTAATAATCATTTTGCGTCGGGGGCGAAGCCTGAACCCCCCACCAGGACTTTGTCCTGGACCTACCGGGGCCTGCGGCCCCTGGACCCTGGCTACTAGGTTTTTCTGATTTCAAAAGTTGGCAGGTATGCAGCAATGACACGACTTGACGACGACGCGCCGTCATGCCCGTTAAAAAAAAGAATTATATTTATATAGCGCTTTTCTCTAGTGACTCAAAGCACTTTACATAGTGAAACCCAATATCTAAGTTACATTTAAACCAGTATGGGTGGCACTGGGAGCAGGTGGGTAAAGTGTCTTGCCCAAGGACACAACGGCAGTGACTGGGATGGCGGAAGCGGGGATCGAACCTGCTATACCGCCCCAAAATAAACTTAATACACATAATAAACTTAAAAAGAAGGAAAATGTTAGTCACACTCAACTTTTAACAACTTTTGAAGTTCACACTACTTATTCTAATTCATTATTTTGAGCATTGGGGTCGACAGTGCACCTGGTGGCCTTTACCCAGGTGACAAAGTCCCTTCCTTTAAACATGACGCACTGAAAGGCATCCAACATCTGCCCCATCATGCCACAGGGGGGAAGGAGGGGGTCTGTTTGGAGGTCAGTCCATGAGCAGTGGGAGGGGGAGATAAGTCAAGTGAGCTGTTATCTCCCCACTCACATGTTCTCACAACTGGGGTCTGCCACTCAAACTCGGCAAGCTGCTGCCACACATTCTGCTCAGGAAGGGTTAAACTAGGCTGACCATATTCTGAAATCCCAAAAAGAGGACACATATGCGTGCCAAGGCCGGGACGAGGTGAACATTTGCCAATGATACTCGAACTTGCTTCATAAATAATATATTTATTTAAATAAAGCATTTTTTCTCCTCTGTTGACAGCAGTGTTGGCACTAGGAATTTTCAAAACGGGGTCTCAGGGACCCCATCAAGTCATAAAAATGGGGTCCCACGGTCAATTTTTGGGGTCCCACATTTTTGTAAGCGTTTTGAAAACAAATGATAAATGTATGCATTATCCTGATTATCTCACATTCTATATTGTGTTTTGGAAAAAGGTTGTCATAAACGTTACTTAATTCATTAAAAAAATAAAATAAAAGAAGAAAACAAATGTGTATGCTTATGTAAATATACTCAGTTATAAACATTCATTCACTTTCTTCTTTCCTTTATGGATCTAAACTTTACCGCTCCTGGTAGTTGTTCCTATGTTTTTACTTAATAAGTTGTAGGTGTATTTATTTCAGTATAAAAGTGTAAAAAGTGTTTTGCTTGGGTCATGAAATGATGACAATGGTGTGCCAGGGCATGCATACATTTTATATTTAACGCTTAAATCTCTGGAGTCTACATCAACTTCACATTTATCCCTCATTTCAAAATATTTTAGTTTTTTTTATGTTGTTTTTTTGTTTGTTTGTTTTCCGCCCTTTTTTGTCAAACAAAACTATGTTTTTAATGGCAAACACACAAAATATGCAAAATCTTCCACCAAACATATTTTTCTTAGTGGAATATTTGATGTGAAGTAATCGTAACCTTGGATAGGTCAATAAATCATAATACATTGATTTTGATTCAATATTATGTTTTGAGCAATGACAGTTTGAAAGAAAAAAAACAGCTTTGTTTTATTAGTCAACATTGCAACTTTTTCTAAATTACATTTAACCTTTAAGCTTTTTTATTTCACTTTTGTTATGTTTTTGTTTATTTTAATAGTATTTTTAGAATGTGCCGTGGGCCTTTAAAACACTAGCCGTGGGCCGCAAATGGCTTCCGGGGCACACTTTTGACACCCCTGCTATAGATAATAAAAAATTAAATCTGATAAATCTATGGATAAAAAGCAGAACCTGGCGACGCATGCGCGTTTATCATAACTCTCTCGCTCTCTCTGTCTCTGCCCCACCCTCACCAATGCTGCTGTGCGCACAATTTATTTTGTTTTTAACCCCTTCTTAACCCTGAACGTACATTGAAAATACACGCAACCCTAACTCAAAATGCCGGACATTTGAGGCATTTAAGAAACTCCGCCCTGACAGCTCCGCAAAAGAGAACATGTCCGGGGGAAAGAGGACGTATGGTCAGTCTAGTTAAGCACACAAAACTAGAGTAGAGATAGGCTCCAGCTTACCAAGAACTGACAAGGACTTCTGACCCCTGCTATTCTTTATTTGAATTACCGTTTTTTTCCAGACTATAAGGCATAACGGTACTTAAAATCCTTTTCTTCCCCTCAAAACTCGACAGTGCGCCTTATAACCCGGTGCGCCTAATGTACGGAATAATTCTGGTTGTGCTTACCGACCTCGAAGCCATTTTATTTGTTACATGGTGAAATGATAAGTGTGACCAGCAGATGGCAGTCACACATAAAAGATACGTGTAGACTGCAAGATGACGCCGGTAAACACCAAAACTGCCAGAATTTTAGTGTTAAATTGACATTGGTTTTTACATTATATTGTTCATGGAAAAACCACACAATTTTTTTTTTCTGGTAACCTTAGCTGGCAGTTTTTCTACCGTAAAAACAAATGTACCGTCTTTCCATTTACAGTAATGCAACGTTAAAGACGAGATTTTAGAGTCAAAAACTGGCAGCTCTGTCAACAGAATTTTAACGCAAAAAAACAGTAGTAGTTTTTTTTCAAAATTAATTTCATTTTTATTAATTTGATGGGTAGTTTGCTGTAAAATCGTAAGTCAAGCAGATATTTACCCTACTGTGCAATATTACCCTTCGAGTGCAATACATCCGACACTGATTGTTATCACTCCGGTACTCTTGTCTTGTTCTGTATACTGTACAGTATTTTGTATATTGTTTTGTATATTGTACAGGATTGCTTATTATTTTTATTAGATAGTAGTCTATTTATTTCAATTCTTAGTTTTATCTTTATTGCTTCTTGTGTAATTTATTTTTTATCCCATATTTGTTCCCACTACTGAACCTTAAGTTGGAGTCCTTAATCTCGTTATTTGTAATTATAATGACAATAAAGTCCATTCTATTCACACCCAAGACAATGGGCACATACACACCCTCCCCCCGTCCCGCACCCCACGCCTTCACCACCGCTTGTTTCCCCTCGGGGTGATGGACGGCTGGCAGCGCTTCATAGCAGCAGTCGACCTCCAGGGCCCCAACTCCC
The DNA here is from genome assembly GCF_033978685.3 of Nerophis lumbriciformis. Classification (NCBI taxonomy): domain Eukaryota; kingdom Metazoa; phylum Chordata; class Actinopteri; order Syngnathiformes; family Syngnathidae; genus Nerophis; species Nerophis lumbriciformis. The sequence continues at coordinate 5,614,277 of NC_084559.2, read as the reverse complement.
CGCCCCTCTGTTGCGAGTTGTTGTGATTAAATGTAACGTGTTTATGTGTGCATTGCATGGAGGTTTTTTCCCACTCCAGACTAGGCCCCCTTAGGAGCCCAGTCTAGATTGTATTTTTTTTACTCATCTTCTTCCCCAGCGTTTTGCCTTTTTCTTATCTTTTACGGGGCGCCTTTGGCGACCCATCAGCGTTCCTGTTCTGTAACCCTGTACACTGTTTGTTTGTCTAATCTTGAACGGGTTTGTGCTGAAAACATACTTTTGTTGTACTATCCTATTCTATATTTAAGTATTTATTTTTATTTAGACAAAAATGTTTTGGAAAGTATGATAATATACTGTAATATTTGTTGCGATATTGGATGCTATTAAAGTTTAAAAGGCATGCAATTTCAAGCAGTACATATATTTTTTTCTGAAAAAAATCCATTTAATTTAGTTAGAAAATATGAAGTACTTTATTGACACATTTTTCCAGGTGTTTGCGGGCCAGATAAAATGATGTCAGGAGGGATTTTTCAAATACACTGTGTCGGTTTTAAAAGTGCTCCCCCTCTGGTCAACATATGTAATAACAAGTGTAAGAAATGGAAATGCGCCCCCTTTGGCTTTACAAAAATGAAATAAAAATGTATTTAGAGACATGCTGTAATAACTTGAAGTAAATAATGAAACCAATTACAAACAAAAAATAAAAAAAAAATACTAAAAGCTTACCTTTTTTATATTTGCGTAGTATGTATATATTATTATTATTGTTGTAAATACACTTCTTTATATATCTAGACAGGGTGGTCCTAAAGAGGTAGGCATTTTTCGGAGGTCTCAAGAAGGTAACAAACACAAGAATGTGTGTGTGTGTGTGTGTGTGTGTGTGTGTGTGTGTGTGTGTGTGTGTGTGTGTTTGTGTGTGTGGAATAGTTTATTTGCTCAGATCAGGCAGAGGAGGGAACATAAAGCTTTGAGCACATTCTATAGTTAGCTCCCTTTAGGCAGTCAGGTAACAATAAAATCACTTGAAAGTCTTACTTTATTTGGATTTAAATTATAAATGTAGATTTAATTTATTTTTGGAGAATGTCTAACATTTCGAGACATTGACAAAGACCCTTGTGGGATGTGTGAGCGCCTCTTCACAGATTGATCATCAGAACAAATCGACAGATGCCACTTGAGATACATTGTGGGTATCTACCACTGTATGCATTTCTACTTTATTTGTATCTAACTATAAAATCATGACCCCAAAAAAAATGGCAACCTAAAATGGGCCCTTTTTGTGCGCTTTATCGTGTGGTAAATTATACTGTGTGCCATTTTCTTATATGATCGTGAACTAGCATGTGTTTGTATTTGGTCACGGAATCCTTTAGAGGATTATTCTACTAAGGAAATATGTCCTTAGGTAGCTTCAAAAGTGCACATGTCCATCGGAAGCTCTCCAGAGAGTGGTGGCGCTCGCCCCCAGGAAATTGGAATCCTACAGGAATGCAGGTTTTGATTTTAGGAGGAAGTGTAAAGACATTAGCAACATCTGGTAAGAAGCCCTCACAAGTAGGAGTAGAGGATAGGGGTGGGAGGTCGCTCGACTCAAACCGATCCGGGGAAATAGATTGACTGGCCGAGCAACACATTGGGCTTTGTCCAGACTGGCCGGCTCCAAGGCTAGAGTTACGAAGAGTGTGAGTCTTCGTGTAAAACCTGCTCAGTGGTCTTGTGGTTAGAGTCTCCGCCCTGAGATCGGTAGGTCGTGAGTTCAAACCCCGGCCGAGTCATACTAAGGACTATAAAAATCGGACCCATTACCTCCCCGCTTCAAGGGTTGGAATTGGGGGTTGAATCATCAAAAATGATTCCTGGACGCGGCCACCGCTGCTGCTCACTGCTCCCCTCACCTCCCAGGCGGAGATCAAGGGTGATGGGTCAAATGCAGAGAATAATTTCGCCACACCTAGTGTGTGTGTGACAATCATTGGTACTTTAATTTAGGCCCATACTCTTTCTCCTGGAAGCTGCAGTTCCAGTCTGAGGCTCGTTGAAACAAATAAAGCGTTTTGTTCGACGATTCCTGGTTGGCGTCTTCTTGGCTCATCACAAATACACCACAATTGCAACACTGATGATCAGAGGACGATGCAGGTGCAGCATTGCTGGTCTCCACGTGAAGACTGGTGCTGCTGAGGAGAAGACACTTTGGGCGCACAAGACTCATTCTGGCACTCGGTCACTGAGCGGCTAGAAGTGGAAGGCAGTCTGCCACGGACCAGGTCTGCAGCTCCCCCGTCCATGACGGACACGTTGTTGACGGTTTTCTCCCTCAGGGACATGTCGCCGTCATCGTCGTCATCTATCAGCACCAAGTCTTTCAGGTAAAGCCTCGTCAGATCAGGCAGGCTGGGATTCTCTCCCGACTCCTCCATGGCGTGACCGTCAACAAAAGTCAGAGTGGAAGTCTCGGTCCGGGTCCATTGTGGATCTGTGGAGGTGTCCTCTGGACCTGAAAAGGCCTGCGAGCTTGAATCCAAGGTCCACAAGGAGCTCCTTTGAGCGCCGTCTTCCCTCGTGCTGAACTTCTGCTCCATGCATGATGCAGGCTGCATATTCAACGCCACCTTCTGGTAATCATGGCACACTTGCACAGTGCTGCCCCCTGCTGGGGGTGAGGGAGTCTCCACCTGTGCGTGCGTCTTCATGTACTTTCCACTGCAAAAAGTCCAAACATTAACTACACATAGCAAAGAGAGAACTGCTAATATGTGTTTTTAAGTTCACAATAATAAAATTTTTGAGACACAATCTATTTATTAATGGTAGTCTTTTTTATGGTAGGCCCACCCTTAATTTCCTTTCCAAAGTCTTGATCCAGTGGTATGATATTATGGCCGCCCCTCCTTATATGCAAATCATGCACTGTGCGTGAATAAGTGCATGTAAAATGTCAATTCAGGATTGACATTGATTGATTGATTGATTGAGACTTTTATTAGTAGATTGCACAGTGAAGTACATATGCCGTACAATTGACCACTAAATGGTAACACGCGAATAAGTTTTTCAAAATCTACGATCCGGGGAGGTGGGATGTGGTGGGGGGAGGGTGTTAGTCTAGGGTTGTAGTTGCCTGGAGGTGTTCTTTTAGTGCGGTTTTGAAGGAGTATAGGGCTCTTTATATAAAATTGTAAGTATTCCGAGCCGCTTCCTGCTCCGTCACTGATAAAAAATGTACAAATCCCAAAACCAGTGAAGTTGGCACGTTGTGTAAATGGTAAATAAAAACAGAATACAATGATTTGCAAATCCTTTTCAACTTATATTCAATTGAATAGACTGCAAAGACAAGATACTTAACGTTCGAATTGGAAAACTTTATTTTTTTTGCAAATATTAGCTCATTTGGAATTTGATGCCTGCAACATGTTTCAAAAAAGTTGAGGAATGCTCATCAAACACTTATTTGGAACATCCCACAGGTGAACAGGTTCATCGGGAACAGGTGGGTGCCATGATTGGGTATAAAAGCAGCTTCCATGAAATGCTCAGTCATTCACAAACAAGGATGGGGCGAGGGTCACCACTTTGTCAACAAATGCGTGAGCAAATTGTCCAACAGTTTAAGAACAACATTTCTCAACCAGCTATTGCAAGGAATTTATGGATTTCACCATCTACGGTCTGTAATATCATCAAAAGGTTCAGAGAATCTGGAGAAATCACTGCACGTACGCGATGATATTACGGACCTTCGATCCCTCAGGCGGTACTGCATCAAAAAGCCACATCAGTGTGTAAAGGATATCACCACATGGGCTCAGGAACACTTCAGAAAACCACTGTCAGTAACTACAGTTGGTCGCTACATCTGTAAGTGCAAGTTAAAACTCTACTATGCAAAGCGAAAGCCATTTATCAACAACATCCAGAAACGCTGCCGGCTTCGCTGGGCCCGAGCTCATCTAAGATGGACTGATACAAAGTGTAAAAGTGTTCTGTGGTCTGACGAGTCCGCATTTCAAATTTTTTTTGGAAACTGTGGACGTCGTGTCCTTCGAAACAAAGAGGAAAAGAACCATCCGGATTGTTATAGGCGCAAAGTTGAAAAGCCAGCATCTGTGATGGTATGGGGGTGTATTAGTGCCCAAGACATGGGTAACTTACACATCTGTGAAGGCGCCATTAATGCTTAAAGGTACATACAGGTTTTGGAGCAACATATGTTGCCATCCAAGCAACGTTACCATGGACGCCCCTGCTTATTTCAGCAAGACAATGCCAAGCCACGGGTTACAACAGCGTGGCTTCATAGTAAAAGAGTGCGAGTACTAGACTGGCCTGCCTGTAGTCCAGACCTGTCTCCCATTGAAAATGTGTGGCGCATTATGAAGGCTAAAATACCACAACGGAGACTGTTGAACAACTTAAGCTGTACATCAAGCAAGAATGGGAAAGAATTCCACCTGAGAAGCCTCAAAAATGTGTCTCCTCAGTTCCCAAACCTTTACTGAGTGTTGTTAAAAGGAAAGGCCATGTAACACAGTGGTAAAAATGCCCCTGTGACAACCTTTTGCTGCCATTAAATTCTAAATTAATGATTATTTGGCAAAAATAATTAAGTTTCTCAGTGTGAACATTAAATATCTTGTCTTTGCAGTCTATTCAATTGAATACAAGTTGAACAGGATTTGTAAATCATTGTATTCTGTTTTTATTTACCATTTACACAACGTGCCAACTTCACTGCTTTTGCGGTTTGTAATTAGATCAATGTGCAGGAAACTTGTCTTAGTAAAAAAAAAACATTTCACACTTAATTATTTAATTATCGTGCATTTATACCTTTTATTTACTGGGGATGCAAACGGCACTGATTTGTTGGAATGAGCCATATGTGTTTTGCAGAGGACTGCTAGAAGATAATGTAATATTTACAAGGTACATACAGTAGAATACACTCCAACAGTAAGTCTGCTATCATAAGGAGAGCGTGCAAGTAGAACATCACACCTTGTTCACCGCTGGCCTCTGGAAATAAATAAATGAAGCTGCTACTCCTACTTGAAGCAAAAATAACGTTGCTCCCTGATGACCCCTTTGAGGTCGGACACAGGTGAATTGCACTTAGGTTGGGACGTACACACTTAAAAACTGAATGAATATGAAAGTCAAAACTATTATGTTTAAAAAGGGGTCATTTCGTCAAATCTAGCAGTCCGAGTGTGTCATGCACGGGTTGTAGTTTGTTGTTATTGCATGACGCTGCATGCTAAATGCATGGCACACTTTCACACTCGACTGAGTTGCATGCATGACAGAATCAGGACTCTATGAATGAGTAATAACACGTACGGCACATGTTCCTGTGGTCTGGGCTCTGCAACAATAAATGAAAAATACATCTTTTATTTTTATTTTTTTTACAGTAATTGCCTTATTTAAAAATAAAAGAAAAAAAAGAATTGTATTTAGCTGTGTTATGCTACACTGCAAAAAGTCTGTGTTCAAAAACAAGAAAATATTAAAGCTGCAAGCAGCGATGGACGGGACCGACTTTGACGGCACATAAATTCCAAACCGGAGCAGTAATTAAAACTCTTTGGTCAACTTTTAATCAGAAGGGTTCAATCTCTCTCCTGTGCTAGTTTGAAGCCGACACGACAAACGCGCTCAGAGGAGATAATGTTTGAAAAAAGGTGACCGGTTTTTACAAAACTTTTGTTTTGAAGGGGGAATTGCAAACTTCCTGTTTTTTGCTGGGGGTTGTCAATATTTGAAATGTAGGTCTAAGTGAGACCTACATAGAGGTTTTTGTTTCATGTCTCTAAGACATTCCTACTGGAGGTTACAGACAGTTTTGTCTGAGTTTTCCTCCTATGAGCAGTTGTGTCTGTTTTCTTCCTAGCGGGCGCTAGAGCGCAATTTTGAGTTTTGAGGTTGTTTTTTTATTAAATCGCAATTTTTGCCAGTCCTGATGTGTGTCCAGTTTGAGTTTTGAAGGTGGTCAAATTACAGGTAAAAGAGGCAAAAGTGACTGTTTTTACTAAAATGTTGTTTTGAAGGGGGAATTGCCAACTTCTTGTTTTTTGCTGAAGGATGTCAATATATGAAATGTAGGTCTAAGTGAGACCTACATAGAGGTTTTTGTTTCATGTCTCTAAGACATTCCTACTGGAAGTTACAGGCAGTTTTGTCTGAGTTTTCTTCCTAGGAGCAGTTGTGTCTGTGTTTTCTTCTTAGGGGGCGCTAGAGCGCAATTTTGAGTTTTGAGGTTGTTTTTTTATTAGATCGCAATTTTTGACAGTCCTGATGTGTGTCCACTTTGAGTTTTGAAGGTGGTCAAATTACAGGTAAAAGAGGCAAAAGTGACTGTTTTTACTAACATTTTGTTTTGAAGGGGGAATTGCCAACTTCTTGTTTTTTTGCTGAAGGATGTCAATGTATGAAATGTAGGTCTAAGTGAGACCTACATAGAGGTTTTTGTTTCATGTCTCTAAGACATTCCTACTGGAAGTTACAGGCAGCTTTGTCTGAGTTTTCTTCCTAGGAGCAGTTGTGTCTGTGTTTTCTTCCTAGGGGGCGCTAGAGCGCAATTTTGAGTTTTGAGGTTGTTTTTTTATTAGATCGCAATTTTTGCCAGTCCTGATGTGTGTCCAGTTTGAGTTTTGAAGGTGGTCAAATTACAGGTAAAAGAGGCAAAAGTGACTGTTTTTACTAAAATTTTGTTTTGAAGGGGGAATTGCCAACTTCTTGTTTTTTGCTGAAGGATGTCAATATATGAAATGTAGGTCTAAGTGAGACCTACATAGAGGTTTTTGTTTCATGTCTCTAAGACATTCCTACTGGAAGTTACAGGCAGTTTTGTCTGAGTTTTCTTCCTAGGGGGCGCTAGAGCGCAATTTTGAGTTTTGAGGTTGTTTTTTTAATAGATCGCAATTTTTGCCAGTCCTGATGTGTGTCCAGTTTGAGTTTTGAAGGTGGTCAAATTACAGGTAAAAGAGGCAAAAGTGACTGTTTTTACTAAAATTTAGTTTTGAAGGGGGAATTGCCAACTTCTTGTTTTTTGCTGAAGGATGTCAATATATGAAATGTAGGTCTAAGTGAGACCTACATAGAGGTTTTTGTTTCATGTCTCTAAGACATTCCTACTGGAGGTTACAGACAGTTTTGTCTGAGTTTTCCTCCTATGAGCAGTTGTCTGTTTTCTTCCTAGGGGGCGCTAGAGCGCAATTTTGAGTTTTGAGGTTGTTTTTTTATTAGATCGCAATTTTTGCCAGTCCTGATGTGTGTCCAGTTTGAGTTTTGAAGGTGGTCAAATTACAGGTAAAAGAGGCAAAAGTGACTGTCTTTACTAAAATTTTGTTTTGAAGCGGGAATTGCCAACTTATTGTTTTTTGCTGAAGGATGTCAATATATGAAATGTAGGTCTAAGTGAGACCTACATAGAGGTTTTTGTTTCATGTCTCTAAGACATTCCTACTGGAAGTTACAGGCAGTTTTGTCTGAGTTTTCTTCCTAGGAGCAGTTGTGTCTGTGTTTTCTTCCTAGGGGGCGCTAGAGAGCAATTTTGAGTTTTGGGGTTTGGTTTTTTTTATTAGATCACAATTTTTGCCAGTCCTGATGTGTGTCCAGTTTGAGTTTTGAAGGTGGTCAAATTACAGGTAAAAGAGGCAAAAGTGACTGTTTTTACTAAAATTTTGTTTTAAAGGGGGAATTGCCAACTTCTTGTTTTTTGCTGAAGGATGTCAATATATGAAATGTAGGTCTAAGTGAGACCTACCGGTACATAGAGGTTTTTGTTTCATGTCTCTAAGACATTCCTCCTGGAAGTTACAGGCAGTTTTGTCTGAGTTTTCTTCCTAGGAGCAGTTGTGTCTGTGTTTTCTTCCTAGGGGGCGCTAGAGCGCAATTTTGAGTTTTGGGGTTTGGTTTTTTTATTAGATCACAATTTTTGACAGTCCTGATATGTGTGTCCGGTTTGGTGAGTTTTGAAGCATGTTACGGGGGTCAAATTACAGCTTAAAGAGGCGGCGGAATAATAATAATAAAACCTTACAATTACAATAGGGTCATCTGTCCCAAACGGACATTGCGGTCCCTAAAAAATACAAAAATGAGGGGTATTTTATTTGAACTAAGCAAAATTATCTGCCAATAGAACAAGAAAATGTAACTTGACAAGACTTTCCAAAACAAGTAAAATTAGCTAACCTCAATGAACCCAAAAATACCTTAAAATAAGTATATTCTCACTAATAACAACTGTACTACTATATGAGTACGTATTTTCTATTGTTTCATTGAAAATAAAACAGCAAAGTCCATTTAACTGTCATCTGTTTTAATTATGAGACACAATTGTGTCAAAGTCATGATTTTTTTTTTCATGCTTGAAATAAGAAATTATTAATTTAAAAAAGTAGTTTTATACTTGTGAGTGTTGATGACGCAGCTTTGCAACAGTTGATATTCTAGTTTCAAGCATGTTTTACTCAATATAGGTCATCAAATCTCAGCAACAAGCTGTAATATCTTACTGAGATCATTTAGGACCAAAACACTTAAAACAAGTAAAACACTCTATAATATAAAATCTGCTTAGTGAGAAGAATTATCTTATCAGACAGAAAATAAGCAAATATCACCCTTATTTGAGATATTTAATCTTACTTAGATTTCAGTTTTTTTAACATCATGACTTCCAAAGAAAAAGCACAATAACAGATACCTGTGAACAATTTCAAATATTGCTATTAAAATGGTTTTTTTCTAGTACAAATCCCCAAATTTGTGAATAGCAGGAATTTAACCCGAGCCTTACCTTGAGCCAAGTTGAGTAATCAAAAAGTCACATGGCCAAAGAGGGACAATACGGTGTCTCGCTGGTCTGCAGTAAGAATAATGGATGTTCGTGTTCCTGGCTTGGGAATCTGACGTGCTCAGCGCCCGCTCTCATGTCATCCAACGATAACTCCTTACAGAGGGTGGTGCCGGCAGGAAGTCACATGGTGCACTGCAAAAAGTCAGTGTTCAAAAACAAGAAAAAGTAACACAAAAATTAGGGGTATTTTATTTGAACTAAGCAAAATTATCTGCCAATAGAACAAGAAAATTCAGCTTGTCAAGACTTTCCAAAACAAGTCAAATGAGCTAACCTCAATGAACCCAAAAATACCTTAAAATAAGTATATTCTCACTAATAACAAGTGCACTTTTTTTGGTAGAAAAAAAAAAAAGAGACCTCTTTGCTCAATATGTTGAAAAATATTCTTAAATGAAGTAAATG
>NC_084559.2:5585000-5600000 GCF_033978685.3 Nerophis lumbriciformis | reverse complement strand
GATAACATTCACACTCACATTCACACACTAGGGCCAATTTAGTGTTGCCAATCAACCTATCCCCAGGTGCATGTCTTTGGAGGTGGGAGGAAGCCGGAGTACCCGGAGGGAACCCATGGAATGTGTTTTTTCTCTGCTTCAAAGTGGTCCTATTAAGCAAAACCAACTTTTCTTACATGTATGTACCTCTCCCGGTTGCAGTTAGTCCAGAACGCGGCAGCACAACTTTTAACAGGGGCCAGGAAACGCCAGCATATAACCCCAATTTTTGAGAGTTTGCACTGGCTCCCTGTTCATTTTAGAATTCACCCATTTAGAGTTCGGAAATCGGTTAAAAAAATATATGGTCTTTTTTCTGCAACATCAAGGTATATATTGACGCTTACATAGGTCTGGTGATAATGTTCCCCTTTAAAGCTTTACATGGACTGGCACCTCAGTATATCTCATACTTGCCAACCTTGAGAGCTCCGATTTCGGGAGGTGGGGGGGTGGGGGCGTGGTCGGGGTTGGGGGCGTGGTTAAGAGGGGAGGAGTATATTTACAGCTAGAATTCACCAAGTCAAGTATTTCGTATATATATATATATATATATATATATATATATATATATATATATACATATATATAAGAAATACTTGACTTTCAGTGAATTCTAGCTATATATATATATATAAATATATATTTATTGTATTATATATATATATAGATAAGAGAAATACTTGAATTTCAGTGTTCATTTATTTACACATATACACACACATAACACTCATCTACTCATTGTTGAGTTCAGGGTTGAATTGTCCATCCTTGTTCTATTCTCTGTCACTATTTTTTTAACCATGCTGAACACCCTCTCTGATGATGCATTCTGCTTCGTCTCCTTGTTGTGTGCGCAGTTGTGCACTGCACTCTCTAAAAGCCCTAGATGTTATTGTCACATATGCATGTACAGTAGATGGCAGTATTGTCCTGTTTAAGAGTGTCACAACATTGCTGTTTACGGCAGACGAACTGCTTTACAAAAACGTGACTGCTGTTGTTGTGTGTCGTTGCCGCGCTGGGAAGACGTTAATGAAACTGCCTAACAATAAACCCACATAAGAAACCAAGAACTCGCTCTCAATCATTCTACAGTTATAACGTGATTGGGCAGGCATGCTGTTTATATTGTGGGAAAGCGGACGTGAAAACAGGCTGTCGACACGTCACTCAGGTCTGCCTGAATTTCGGGAGATTTTCGGGAGAAAATTTGTCCCGTGAGGTTTTCGGGAGAGGCGCTGAATTTCGGGAGTCTCCCGGAAAATCCGGGAGGGTTGGCAAGTATGGTATATCTCGGACCTCATCCAAATTTACAATCCTGCGCGCGCTCTGAGGTCCGAGAGCCAGCTCCAGCTCGTAGTGCCCAAGACCAGACTTAAAACCAGGGGAGACAGGGCCTTCTCTGTGGTCGGCCCTAAGCTCTGGAACACTCTGCCCCTCTATGTTCGAACTGTTCCCACAGTGGAGTCTTAAGACCCACTTTTATTCTCTGGCTTTTAACACTACGTGAGTTGTGTGGTCCTCTGTTGTCCTCTGTGTTTTTTAAAAATGTTGATTTCTATTTACTGTTGTAATTGGTTTTACCCTTTAAAATAGTTTTTAATCATATTTATTTTATATTGTTTTTATATTGGTTTCATATTTATTTATTTTTTGTTTTTATTCAGTCATTGGTGGAGCTAAGGATCATATTTAAATATTGTTTTTAATATTGTTGTGCAGCACTTTGGAAACATTTTTGTTGTTTAAATGTGCTATATAAATAAAGTGGATTGGATTGGATTGGATTGTTTTTGTGTATTTGTGATCTGCAAAAGTGAAATCAAACCATGGTGGAGATATTTATGAAACAATCTTGCCTTCTTCTGATGTGTATTCCTGGTCTTGTTGCCCTCTCCAGGGCAGAAGGGCAGCTGGATCAAAAGAGACGCCAAAGACGCTGTACTGAACCAAAAGTGGCTTTATTACAAGCAAGTGTCATTATACAGGACTGCAGTTCCTGGAGGAGGTCAAGTCAAACATGAGGCACTCCTAACTCAGAGAAGCCAAACCAAGTGTGGGCTCCTTTGCTTAGGCTGCTGCCCCCACGACCTGACCTTGTATGAGTGGAAGAAAATGGATGGATGGATGGAGTTTTACATGCAGAAAACAATGCAAAATACATATTTTTCGGACTATAAGGCGCACTTAAAATCCTTTCATTTTCTCAAAAATCGACAGTGCCCCTTATAACCCGGTGCACCTAACGTACGGAATAATTGTGGTTGTGCTTACCGACCTCAAAGCATTTTTATTTGGTACATGGTGTAATAAGTGTGACCGGTAGATGGCAGTCACACATAATAGATATGTGTAGGCTGCAAGATGACGCCAGTAAACAACAGCAAAACTTTAAATGTTCCTTTGAGAATATGGAACATTACACACGGCACTCAAAAATCTGTCAAAATGTTTTTAGTACGACTTCGGTAAGCTATGAAGCCGCACCGCTTGATGGATTGTCGGCGCATTAAACATACGAGTATTATTATGGTGTGTGTATAAGGACTGCAAAATGGCACTTATTAGCAGACATATCTGGTGTTTCGTTTCGCAATATTATGCCAAATCAACTTTTCTTACCTTCTGGTCTGTATTTGGGATCTGCTCCTGAAAATGTGAGCGCGTCCGCCACTGTAGTCCGTGGCAACGCCGTAGTTGATAAGCTTCTTCTTTTTCTTTATCTTCTTGTTATGGGACATTTATCCTCCGCTGTTGCCATTTCTAATATAAAGTAGTGTAAAGTTCTTACTAGAGATGTCCGATAATATCGGACTGCCGATATTATCGGACGATAAATGCTTTAAAATGTAATATCGGAAATTATCGGTATCGGTTTCAAAAAGTCAAATGTATGACTTTTTAAAACGCCGCTGTACGGAGTGGTACACGGACGTAGGGAGAAGTACAGAGCAGTTGCGTCTCGCAGTCATACTTGCCAACCCTCCCGATTTTCCCGGGAGACTCCCGAATTTCAGTGCCCCGCCCGAAAATCTCCCGGGGCAACCATTCTCCCGAATTTCTCCCGATTTCCACCCAGACAACAATATTGGGGGCGTGCCTTAAAGGCACTGCCTTTGCGTGCCGGCCCAATCACATAATATCTACGGCTTTTCACACACAGCCATACAGGTCACACTAAGGGGGGGCCGTATAAACAACTTTAACACTGCTACAAATATGCGCCACACTGAACCCACACCAAACAAGAATGACAAACACATTTCGGGAGAACATCCGCACCGTAACACAACATAAACACAACAGAACAAATACCCAGAACCCCTTGCAGCACTAACTCTTCCGGAATGCTACAATATACACCCACCCCCCCAACCCCGCCCACCTCAACCTCCTCATGCTCTCCTTGAGAGAGCATGTGCCACATTCCAAACTGCTGTTTTGAGGCATGTTAAAAAAAATAATGCACTTTGTGACTTCAATAATAAATATGGCAGTGCCATGTTGGCATTTTTTTCCATAACTTGAGTTGATTTATTTTGGAAAACCTTGTTACATTGTTTAATGCATCCAGCGGGGCATCACAACAAAATTAGGCATAATAATGTGTTCATTCCACGACTGTATATATCGGTATCGGTTGATATCGGAATCGGTAATTAAGAGTTGGACAATATCGGAATATCGGATATCGGCAAAAAAGCCATTTTCGGACATCTCTAGTTCTTACTTATATCTGTCAGTAAACTCGCCATGAAAGCATTAAAACATACCGATGTAGTGAGTTTACATTATTCACCCAAGGAACTTTAGTTATTAGAGAGTTCCGTGACAAAAGTGACGTCTTGGTGAAGATTGATAATTGCTAATTTTTAGGACTGTTTTTTTAATGCCTGGCTGGCGATGGACTGACACACCCACCGCCATCGACCGCTAGCTCGTGTTGCGTTTGGACCAGTTGTTCCTCCCAGGGAATTTAAGTCACAAGTCGCTCCCAAGCTCTTTACGACACTTAAAGCTGAGTTGAAAAACCACCAGAGACAGAATAGGTATTTTGTAATATATTTGCAAAGCTTTGCACATATATACATTGACAGAGACAGCATAGAACATTCGGCTCGCCCCGCTAAAATGGTCTGTCTTCCCGACCCAAAACCCTCTCCCCTCTTCCATCTCTCTAGTCAAAACACATGCACATTATCTCTCTAGTCAAAACACATTCCAAAGATCAAGGTTAACACACACAGTTTACTTGCAGACAAACAGAAAGAGAAGAAATGGAAAACACGAGCTGTTTTCAAATATGACTATGAAATAAAAGAAGTAACACTTAAATTCGGATATATGTAAATATCTGCCTCCGACACTCGCCATCGACGTAATGGGTGTGTCACGTGTAGAAAAAGACACATCAACAGCGCAAGTAGAGTTCACGCACGCACAAAGAAGCCTGTTCGAGCGCAGAGGCCATGAAAGAATGTTTTTGTTTTTTGTTTTGACGCAATAGGCTCTCACCTCCTTTATCAAAGTGCTGGGATTTACGACTTTCCGTAACCCAATGGTGGCTCATTTTGCAGTCTCACGCAATAAAAAAGCTCTAAGACTATGTCAGAATAATTGTATCTAAGTTATCGCAAAACTTTGTGTTTCAATGAGTTCCCGGCGAGCAGACAAAAGCTTGTCTTTGATCTTACCAATCAAAGAGCTTGTAAAACTCCACGGTGTAGGATGGGAAGCGACATGAAGGTCTCGGTTTCTTTGATGTATTGTAATCAACAGGAAGATTTTGTCTTGACCCGAGATCTACAAAGCGGAGAGGAAGCAGGACCTGACTCCCCTCTAGGGACCTCTTCTTTGAACTGTTTTACGACCTTTTCTTTGAACTGTTTTGTAACCAAAGGCGACAGCTGTTTATGACCCCCCTCCCTTAGAAACAGCTGTTGCCATGTAATCAGGGAAAGTCCAAATAAAAGAGGAGGCGTACAATCTTTCGTCAGGAGCGTGGAACACTGTCACAAGGGTACAGATGTACGCGTTTCTCCTCACTGAGCCAAATATAATTCTGTCTCTGTTTGATTCCTTGCTTCTTGTCTTGTTTATTGTAATCCACAGGAAGATTAAGTAAAGAAGTTAAAAATTGTACTCATATGATCCAGTTTAAGAGGTTGTTCAAAATAATAATGCTTACAGAGTACAAAGAAGAAGAATTATGAGAAATACTTCCAACCTTATTGAAAATAAGATCTTCTTCATCTCAGTATGTTAATAATGACTGAATTAATTAATTAATTACATATTACAAAACTGTTGTATACTAATTCATAGATGTTATTTTATTATATAAAAAGGTCAGTAAATGATTCTATATATTTGTAAACGCTTTGAAGTGGGAAAGGGGTAGGATTAAATAAGCTTTGCTTCTTCCTACTCCTTTTCGGGCATGATGTAAAATGAAATGATATGAAATTGTGTGATGTATTATGATGTAAGTGTGTTCATGTTCGAAATAAACTAAAGAAAGGAAAGATTTTGTCTTGACCCGAGATCTGCAAAGTGGAGAGGAAGCAGGACCTGACCCGACCCCCCCCCCCCCCCCCAGGCGCCTTTTCTTTGAACTGTTTTGTAACCAAAGGCGACGGCTGTTTACGACCCCCCTCCCTTAGAAACAGCTGTTGCCATGTAATCAGGGAAAGTCCAAATAAAAGAAGAGGCGTACAATCTTTCGTCAGGAGCGAGGAACACTGTTACAAGGGTACAGGTCTACGCGTTTCTCCTCATTGACCCAAATTGAATTCTGTCTCTGTTTAACTCCTTGCTTCTTTGTCTGTTTTATAGATGTTATCAGTGTTTGAACCTGACAGACTAAGTCACCAACACATGTGGTTCTTTGTTTGGGTATTGATTCCGGGCAAATGTTCTAGTTTGTTACCTGCGATATTTGGCCATATGATAATTGTTAACATACCTCATTCTTGTTAAGTCCTTGATATCTTTCCCTTTAAGTGACACTTGCTGCGACCGCTGTGTTGCCGCATTTGAAAGACGAGGTCTTGTGTTGGACACTTCCAAAACAAAAGTTCCACTCTGCTCGGAGCCAGCAAAGGGTCCTTCCACTGGACCGCGACGTTGACTGGAGATTTGACGTCTCCAATCCCTGGCGAAGTAAACATGCACGTTATTTTTTACGGAATAAAATGACATTGGAGTTCTGAAGAAGAGTCACCATTGTGCTTCTCTACTTCCGCCAGGCAGACAGACAACATCCACAGACTCGAAGCGGGGCGCAGATTTAAGCCAAAGAGAGCAGCTGGCAGAAAGACGACCCAACAGTCAAAGAAGGACCACGGACACGGCGGGCCTGTGCTCAGTGGAACTCTGAGATCCACTTGCTTTGCATCCGAGAGCACGACTTCATGACCTTCACCTGCCAACACAACGACACACAAAAGGTAGATCAAATCAGTCTTCAGTTGTCGTACATCGTTCACTAGACATTGCCAGGCTGGATAACTGGTGTTCACATAGGCGGTTGTCGACATAAGCAAAACTAAGAAGCAATCAGGTAATCCGTGTGTGCAGCTGCTGTTAATGTTGCACACTGATTAGCGAAAACAAAGTTTGGTCATTAATAGATGAACTAAACACTACAGTAACAATAGGAAGCGCTGCTTCGTGCAGACGAGGGACGGGGGCACAGTGGGCGGGGCAGCGACAAGCCTGAGACCTCCATGTAATATCAATATTCTGCAGAACGACAACTTTTAAAATTGAGCAAGTGCAACAGAGATGCAACAAACGCGGCAAAAAGTAAAGGCAAAAGGATAAAAAAATATCCACTTATTTGATACAATGTCACTGTTCTGCAGAACTTTCTACAACAAGGTTCTGTTACCGGTATATTATATATTAATATATATATAATATATTTTCATATAATGTTTTTTTTGTATTGTATGGTCTGGACTCTCACTATTATGTTAGATCCACTATGGACTGGACTCTCACACTATTATGTTAGATCCACTATGGACTGGACTCTCACTATTATGTTAGATCCACTATGGACTGGACTCTCACTATTATGTTAGATCCACTATGGACTGGACTCTCACTATTATGTTAGATCCACTATGGACTGGACTCTCACTATTATGTTAGATCCACTATGGACTGGACTCTCACAATATTATGCTAGATCCACTATGGACTGGACTCCCACAATATTATGTTAGATCCACTATGGACTGGACTCTCACTATTATGTTAGATCCACTATGGACTGGACTCTCACTATTATGTTAGATCCACTATGGACTGGACTATCATTATTATGTTAGATCCACTATGGACTGGACTCTCACTATTATGTTAGATCCACTATGGACTGGACTGTCACACTTATGTTAGATCCACTATGGACTGTACTCTCACTATTATGTTAGATCCACTATGGACTGGACTCTCACTATTATGTTAGATCCACTATGGACTGGACTCTCACAATAATATGCTAGATCCACTATGGACTGGACTCCCACAATATTATGTTAGATCCACTATGGACTGGACTCTCACTATTATGTTAGATCCACTATGGACTGGACTCTCACTATTATGTTAGATCCACTATGGACTGTACTCTCACTATTATGTTAGATCCACTGTGGACTGGACTTTCACAGTATTATATACTACTCAGTGGCCTAGTGGTTAGAGTGTCCGCCCTGAGATCGGTAGGTTGTGAGTTCAAACCCCGGCCGAGTCATACCAAAGACTATTAAAAATGGGACCCATTACCTCCCTGCTTGGCACTCAGCATCAAGGGTTGGAGTTGGGGGTTAAATCACCAAAAATGATTCCCGGGCGCGGAACTGCTGCTGCCCACTGCTCCCCTCACCTCCCAGGGGGTGAACAAGGGGATGGGTCAAATGCAGAGGACAAATTTCACCACACCTAGTGTGTGTGTGACAATCATTGGTACTTTAACTTTAACTTTATGCTAGACCCACTAGTGGGGGTCACCCACATCTGCGGTCCTCTCCAAGGTTTCTCATAGTCATTCACATTGACATCCCAATGGGTTGTGAGTTTTTCCTTGCCCTTATGTGGGCTCTGAACCGAGGATGTCGTTGAGGCTTGTGCAGCCCTTTGAGACACTTGTGATTTAGGGCTATATAAATAAACATTTAATTGATTGATTGATTGTTTTTAATATTGGTTTTATATTTATTTTTATTTTTATTTTATTCAGTCATTGGTGGAGCTAAGGATAATATTTGAATATTGTTTTTAATATTGTTGTGCAGCACTTTGTAAACTTTTCGGTTGTTTAAATGTGCTATATAAATAAAGTGGATTGGATTGGATATCATCTCACTGGTGTGTGATGCCGGTCTAAACAAACACTGTGATTAATATTTTTCCATTTATTATAACACCATAAAAATTGTTTAGTAATCACATGCGTTAACATTGAAAGCCCTAATGAAAATAAAAAATATAAATGAAAAGCATTAAAATAATGATTTTAACAAAAAAAAAAAGTTAAATATATAATTTAACATTTGTTGCAATATTAGATAACTAGAGATGTCTGATAAGTGCTTTAAAATGTAATATTGGAAATTATCGGTATCGGGTTTTTTTTATTATCGGTATCGGTTTTTTATTTTTGATTCAATCAACATAAAAAACACAAGATACACTTACAATTATTGCACAAACCCAAAAAAACCTCCCTCACTCATTCACACTCATTCACACAAAAGGGTTGTTTCTT
Organism: Nerophis lumbriciformis; assembly: GCF_033978685.3. Lineage (NCBI taxonomy): Eukaryota > Metazoa > Chordata > Actinopteri > Syngnathiformes > Syngnathidae > Nerophis > Nerophis lumbriciformis. The sequence goes on along the minus strand of NC_084559.2, from coordinate 5,591,179 downwards.
TCTGTTATTAATATTCTGGTTCCTACATTATATATCAATATATATCAATATAGTCTGCAGGGATACAGTCCGTAAGCACACATAAGCTGGTCCACTAATAGTACTAACCTTTAACAGTTAATTTTACTCATTTTCATTCATTACTAGTTTCTATGTAACTGTTTTTATATTGTTTTACTTTCTTCTTTATTCAAGAAAATGTTTTTAATTTATTTATCTTATTTTATTTTATTAATTTCTTTTAAAAAGGACCTTATCTTCACCATACCTGGTTGTCCAAATTAGGCAAAATAATGTGTTAATTCCACGACTGTATATATCGGTATCGGTAATTAAAGAGTTGGACAATATCGGAATATCGGATATCGGCAAAAAGCCATTATCGGACATCCCTATAGATAACATTTAAAAGATATAAAATTGAATGCAGAACATGTATTTTTTTCTGTCAAAATGGAAAGTGCAACATTTAGAAACTATTCAAGTTTATTTTATTTCATTCCCAACCCTATGTTGTTAGGAACCATTTAATAAGGAACTTTCATGCTCACCCTCATTTTCCTTCTGGGCTGCACCTTTGACGGCCCGTGGCACCTTGGTTTGGGACAGCAGTGTGACGACGCTCTCCCACACAAGACTGTTGTGTCGTGAAAAAGCCGACAGACAGACATCCACTTCCACGCCTGCATCAACGGGTCTGTACAGCAGGACTTGAACTTGGAGCATAAAAGGACCTTTTTTCAGCTCATCCACTGGTTGCTGGGTTCTGATGCTCTGACGCACACAACGCAGACCTGAAGGGGGAGAACATAGTGTGATGAAAGCCCTGGATGTGGTGGATGATGAACAAAGTAACGTGTTTGTATCAACATCAGATTTAGTGCTGCAAGGGGTTCTGGGTATTTGTTCTGTTGTGTTTATGTTGTGTTATGGTGCGGATGTTCTCCCGAAATGTGTTTGTCATTCTTGTTTGGTGTGGGTTCACAGTGTGGCGCATATTTGTAACAGTGTTAAAGTTGTTTATACGGCCACCCTCAGGCACTAAAGCAGGGGGCCGCATACTGAAAAATTACAATGTTATGTATTTTGCATTTTGTAAACCAACATGACAAGAGATGTTACATCTTTCAAAGAAAAACAGCCTACATCTCAGCTTTGTGTTATAGGATTTAGTTTCTCATATTACAACTTCAAAAACATCTCATACCACATTCTCTTTTATTTTGTCTATTTTATGTTGATTGTGTTATTATGATACTGTATGTGTTGAAGCTATTTACTTTGTAGTATTTACTGCTTACTTCAGTGTTTAGATGTAATTATTCTGAAATAATGATTTCATGAGATTGGGGGTTGGTGGTAGCGGGGGGGTGTATTTTGTAGCGTCCCGGAAGAGTTAGTGCTGCAAGGGGTTCTGGGTATTTGTTCTGTTTTGTTTATGTTGTGTTACGGTGCGGATGTTCTCCCGAAATGTGTTTGTCATTCTTGTTTGGTGTGGGTTCACAGTGGCACATATTTGTAACAGTGTTAAAGTTGTTTATACGGCCACCCTCAGAGTAACCTGTATGGCTGTTGATCAAGTATGCGTTGTGTTGAAACAAACCAAAGTAGGGACTTTAAAACCGTAGTACATACTAGAGATGTCCGATAATGGCTATTTTGCCGATATTGTCCAACTCTTAATTACCGATTCTGATATCAACCGATACCGATATAAACAGTCGTGGAATTAACCCATTATTATGCCTAATTTTGTTGTGATGCCCCGCTGGATGCATTAAACAATGTAACAAGGTTTTCCAAAATAAATCTACTCAAGTTATGGAAAAAAAATGCCAACATGGCACTGCCATATTTATTATTGAAGTCACAAAGTGCATTATTTTTTTTTAACATGCCTCAAAACAGTAGCTTGGAATTTGGAACATGCTCTCCCTGAGAGAGCATGAGGATATTGAGGGGGAGGGGGGTGTATATTGTAGTGTCCCGGAAGAGTTAGTGCTGCAAGGGGTTCTGGGTATTTGTTCTGTTGTGTTTATGTTGTGTTACGGTGCGGATGTTCTCCCGAAATGTGTTTGTCATTCTTGTTTGGTGTGGGTTCACAGTGTGGCGCATATTTGTAACAGTGTTAAAGTTGTTTATACGGCCACCCTCAGTGTAACCTGTATGGATGTTGATCAAGTATGCGTTGCATTCACGTGTGTGTGACTGGGCCGGCACGTTGTTAAAATGGAGGAAAAGCGGACGTGACGACAGCTTGTAGAGGACGTTAAAGGCTGTGCCTTTAAGGCACGCCCCCAAGACTGTGTTCCGGGTGGAATACGAGAGAATGGTTGCCCCGGGAGATTTTCAGGAGGGGCAATTCCCAAGAAATTCGGGAGGGTTGGCAAGTATTCTCTACCGCCGTGTGCGCACAGTTTGCTGAAAAACTCAGTTAAGCCGACGATTTGGCGACTTTGATGGTCAGAAATTTAGATTTGAACTGCTTAGTAATCCCTTTGCAGTTGATGTGGAAAAAGCACCAATTAACCTTCAAATGGAGCTGATTGAATTCCAGTGTGATGACTCGCGGAAGTCAAACTATGATGCTATTGCCGCCGCACAGTTTCCACAATTCATCCCTGACACGATGCCTCAGCTCCGCACCCAAGCTGCTCAATTGCTCTCCATGTTCAACAGCACTTATCTATGTGAGCAACTTTTCTCCTCAATGAAGATGACGAGAACGTCTCACAGGACACGTCTGACTGATGAACACCTTCGTTCGATAATGAAGGTTGCCTCAGCTCAAAGCCTGAGCCCCGACATTAATGAACTAGCATCCAAGAAAAAAATAGGAGGTATCTGGCTTGGGCACATCAGATTAGATCAGTGTGTTGCATGACCATAATAGAATTACATTTAAAAATGTCATACTGGAATAACATAAAGTTGAAATAAATGATGAAGATAAAGATTGTAAAAGCCAACAGGGGTAAAAGTTAGGACCACAGTCCAGAAAGTCTAGCTTTCCAACCCAATTTTGTGTAGCCCACCTTTGTGAAATCCATCCATTTTCTACCGCTTGTCCAAAATATGTGATAAACAGGAAAAGGCCCTGATACACTTTACCTGACACCTGGAATAGGGTAATTTTGGGGATTACTGTTGAACTACTAGGCTATGTGTTCACCCGGCTATGAACTGAGACTTGATAAATCATATTCCATAAACATTATAACATAATATAATATCATTATAATATAATATTATGTAAACATGATCATTTAAGGGAAGAATGTAATACAAAATATCAATACAAAGTGTCAAGACAGAATAAACTCTGTGCTGCTGCAGCAACAGAGATACAGTCTATAGATATATAGATATCTCATGTATTCATACATTGTTTATGTAGGATATAATCATATTGTTTCTTCAATTTAAAAATAGTTGAATGTTTTTTTCCCCCTTCTCTGGGATTATATTCCCAGTTTTGATCTCGGACGTCTGATCACTTATAGCAGGGGTGCTCATTACGTCGATCGCGAGCTACCGGTCGATCATGGAGGGTGTGTCAGTCGATCACCAGCCAGGCATTAAAAAATAGTCCTAAAAATGAGCGATCATAAATCTTCACTATGACGTCACTTTCGTCAATTGATTGACATTCACGGCACCCGAGGGTCTTCTGAGATGACGCTGGCTGTTGCCAGCTCATTAAAATTACCGACAGGAAGGCGAGAAACACTTTATTTCAACAGACTCTGGCGCCGTACCTGTCGTCAAAACTCCAAAGACCGACTGCACAGTTGCACAATAAAAGCTCTGCTTCATCCTGCTTGCGCTACCAAAATAAGAGTCTCAGAAAGCTGGCGTGCACAAGCTAGCAAGCTACGGACTGGAGTTTGCCGACAATGTATTTCTTGTAAAGTGTATACATGGGAGTACGGAAGCTGGATAAATAAGATGCCAAAAACCAACCACTTTCATGTGGTATTGGACAGAAAGGAGGACTTTTTTTCTCCTCCATTCGAAAATGCGGACCTTATCAGCACCACTGTCTGATTCCAATCAATGCAAGTCATCAGAATCAGGTAATACACCAACTTATATTCTTGTCTTCATGAAAGAAAGGAATCTATATGCGTTAAAACATGCTTGTATTATCATTAAACACCTTTAACTTATTAACAATATTAACTATATGTGTTAAACATGCTTGTATTATCATTAAACACCTTTAACTTGTTAACAATATTAATTATATGTGTTAAACATGCTTGTATTATCTTTAAACACCTTTAACTTGTTAACAATATTAACTATATGTGTTAAACATGCTTGTATTATCTTTAAACACCTTTAACTTGTTAACAGTATTAATTATATGTGTTAAACATGCTTGTATTATCTTTAAACACCTTTAACTTATTTCCAATATTAACTATAAGTGTTAAACATGATTGTATTATCTTTAAACACCTTTAACTTGTTAACAATATTAACTATGTGTTAAACATTCTTGTATTATCATTAAACACCTTTAATTTATTAACAATATTAACTATATGTGTTAAACATGCTTGTATTATCTTTAAACACCTTTAACTTGTTAACAATATTGATTATATGTGTTAAACATGCTTGTATTATCATTAAACACCTTTAACTTGTTAACAATATTAACTATATGTGTTAAACATGCTTGTATTATCTTTAAACACCTTTAACTTATTACCAATATTAACTATATGTGTTAAACATGCTTGTATTATCATTAAACACCTTTAACTTGTTAACAATATTAACTATATGTATTAAACATACTTGTATTTTCATTAAACACCTTTAATTTATTAACAATATTAACTATATGTGTTAAACATGGAGAGGAGCCAGATGAGGTGGTTCGGGCATCTGGTCAGGATGCCACCCGAGCGCCTCCCTAAGGAGGTGTTTAGGGCATGTCCGACCGGTAGGAGACCACGAGGAAGACCCAGGACACGTTGGGAAGACTATGTCTCCCGGCTGGCCTGGGAACGCCTCGGGATCCCCCGGGAGGAGCTGGACGAAGTGGCTGGGGAGAGGGAAGTCTGGGCTTCCCTGCTTAGGCTGCTGCCCCCGCGACCCGACCTCGGATAAGCGGAAGAAGATGGATGGATGTTAAACATGCTTGTATTATCATTAAACATCTTTAACTTGTTAACAAAAACATATATTTCATAAATAAGTAAATATAAATTATATATATGAATGAGGTAGATCCCCACGACTTGATCAATTGAAAAGTAGCTCGCCTGCAGAAAGAGTGTGAGCACCCCTGACTTATAGCATATAAGAATATTCTATTACTGTTAAGCAAACTATGAATGATAAAACACGCCAAAACATGTGTCCTTTATCATAGCTGGTGCAGTGGATCATTCACAACGTTGGTTATTTAGAACATACTCATAATCTGTTTATGCAATCAAAGTTGCTCAAATTTGATGACCTTGTTAAATATAATACATTAATAATCATATATAAAGCATTTAACAAATTATTGCCGCCTAATCTACAACGTTTTTTTATAAGACGAGTGCAGGCTCATAACTTGAGAGGCTTTGGATATTTCTTATTGCCGAGAGCTCAAACCACTCGTAAATGTTTTTGTGTGTCTGTATGCGGAGTAAAACTATGGAACAAACTGGACTTACAACAGAAGCAATGCCAAACTATTAATGGATTTAAACTTTTATACAAACATGGGGTCTTGTTCAAATATAGAGATGAGGGTCTTTAATTTAAGCTGCTGCTGTACTCCATACTTGCCAACCTTGAGACCTCCGATTTCGGGAGGTGGGGGGTGGGGGGTGGGGGGCGTGGTTAAGATATATATATATAAAAAATACTTGACTTTCAGTGAATTCTAGCTATATATATATATATATATATATATATATATATATATATATATATATATATATATATATATATATATTTTATTACATATATATATATATATATATATATATAAATAAAAGAAATACTTGAATTTCAGTGTTCATTTATTTACACATATACACACACATAACACTCATCTACTCATTGTTGAGTTAAGGGTTGAATTGGCCATCCTTGTTCTATTCTCTGTCACTATTTCAGAACACATACATTATACAAATATGCATTATAAAATCAATAAGGAAACGGGA